>NW_010972583.1:1161721-1249163 GCF_000737465.1 Haliaeetus leucocephalus | reverse complement strand
GCCCGGAGCTGGTGCTGTCCCGCGGGACTGTCCTGCCGCGGACCCCACGGCAGACACCCCCCGCTCCACCGCCCACGCTCACTTCTTGTCGGGGCAGATCCAGTCCCCGTCGCTCACTCGGAAATTCTTGGTCGACATCTTGGGCCCCGCCGAGCCCAGAGCCCAGCGCCGCCGCCGCCGCCGCGGAAGAGGACCGGGGTCCTACGCTGGGCGGGCTGTCCGCCGCGCCTGCGCCCTGACCGCCTCAACGAGCCGGGCCGCCCGCCGGGGGGGATTTTGGTCAGGCAGCGGCTCGGACGCCTCAGCCCGGCTGCGGGAAGGGGGCGGGGATGGGGAAGGAAGGGCGCCCCCCAGCGGGCCGGAGGGCCGCCTGCGGCGGCGAGGAGGTGGCGGCGCATGCGCAGTGCGGGGCGCTCGTGTCGGCGGCCGCCATGGGCGGGCTGAGTGCCTGAGGAGAAAGGGCGGGAGTGGGGCAGGGGGCCGCCATGGGGGCCGGGGAACCGGCCCGGCGGGGCGAGGGAGCCTTCGTCAGCCCTGGAAGGGTGGTGACCGCTCGTGGATGAGCTCATTTGTTCGTGGCAGTTTCTTTTCCTCCAGCTGTTGCTGTGGCTCTGTCATCCCGAAGTCAGAACTGCCCAGGCTCCTCCTCGAGAGCCAGAGAATGCCAGCGTGTAGACCTTCACTTCAGTAAAACAAACTGAGAAACCGTCAGTTGCGGGTATAGAATGAAAAAGAAAGTAAATGGGGTCTCGTTTTCACAGATGAGAGAGCGCGCAAGGTTCAGACTGGCTTCTCAGTGTGATGGTCTCAAGGAAATCCCCATAAGAACACACAGAGCGTTTTAAATATGAACAAGACAGAGCACCGGTATGAATATTAATGTTAGAGTGTTCAAGTAAATCCATTATTTAAAAAAAAACCCAACACTTTTAAAATTACGATTACAAAACCACTCCATGGTTTGCCGGTGGCTGTGTTTCAGCAGCGGGATGCCGGCCTCCATTTCCCAGTCAGTGACCGGGGTGCCCGTGGCCGTGCCCGTGGCCATGGTTGTGGCCGTGGCCGTGGTTGTGGTCGTGGCCGTGGTCGTGGCCGTGGCTGTGCCGGCTGAGTGCAGCTGCCTGGGAGCAGCGCTGGCACGGCTATTCTCTTGGCAGCTCCTCTTTCAAACTGCCTCCGATCCCCTTTCTCTTTTCTTTTTGGACTGGAAATGATCTGGCAAGATCTGCCGCGCTTAGGTTGACCAGCACTACCTAATTAAGTACATGCAATATTTATAGCAAATGTTATTTTCCTGGCAGTTTTTAATCCCTGTCCCTCCTGTGCTGTAGCCACATCCTGTGGAAAAACTATCTGGAATCTGGTTACGGGACTGGTTTTTATCACATCCACTCTCCAGGTCATGAGGCAAGATGACAGTGTTATTGCTAGTTTTATATAAAAGTATAAAACAGCATGGGTGCACTGGAAAGATGCGTTGGGGCATCTGGTTTGTCTGCCGCAGAAGGCTGTGTACAAATTCCCACTTAAAAAATGCCCATAATAATCAGGGAGGACTAAACCTGCACTTTTCTGCAGCCGGAGAAGGTCCCAGGCGAAGGGCTGTGCTGGAATTTTGAACAAGGGCTGTGAAAAGTCTTGCTTTTATCTACCCCAGCATTAGAAGAACAAGGGGAAAGTACCAGGTGAAAAGGAGGTGGTGGCAGGGCAGCTGCTGCAGAGCTCACCGGTCAGGACTGCCCGTACACCAGCAGCAGGTCTTGTGCTGCACTGGTGTTTGTGTACACAGCCTATTTACGAAGTGGTGCTTCACAGACAGGCAGTGCAGCCTGCAAAATTTAAAACCTCGATTAGTAATTTTTTTCTCCAAACGACATTCCTTTATGGCACTGAATAATCAATGTAAGCTTAAACAAGATACCAGCGTCTTAGTGCTGTAGTAGATGGCAACAAATCTTTGGTCACTTTGTCAGCGCCGATCTTTAAAATGAGGTAAATAAAAAAGAGCTTGAAAAAAGCTGGAGGATCCAGTTGCAGCCCACAGCGCCTGGTACAATCCACTCCTGCCATTGTACCGTGTTTTAGTCAGTACAGCAGGTGGCACTTCAGTAACATACATTTTTCCAGGTACTGTTGTTATTGCAGAGTAAAAGTCTGCTTTTTTGTGGAATTCAGGGGAGATATTTTAAATATCGACGTATTGATAACTCTAAAAAAAAAAAAAAGGCATCACTGTCACCATGTATGATTGGCACTGGAAATTGAGTGCAAGATTATCTTTGAGTTGCACATGATACAGAATGTGAAGTTGGCAAAGTGCATCAAGATCCTGTAGTATGCATCTCCGTTCAGACCTCCTACAAGCAGGATTTTTCCACTATCACCTGCCTTTTCCTGGGAAATAGGCACTACCCAGCTGCTCCCTTGTTTTTGCTTGGGGGAGGCTCTGCTTATGTCAGTAGGATTATAGGGAGTAACCAAAACCAGAAGTTGGCCCCTAAAAGTTAATTCATTCCTGTGTACCTTCAGGAAATACCTTTTCATAAGTAACAGGAATATCAATCATAAAGTGTAATATCAGGGAGACAAAAAACACCCAGACCTACAGCACAAATTAATGTGTGATGGAAGGTTTTCTTCATCTTTAATATCCTTCTGCTTATTAAAAAATATTGGCCAAAGCTAGCATGTTAGAAGAAAATCGGTATCTGTTGACTTTAGTAAGAATTGGATTGAACTTCAGCGCACTGAGGAGAGGCATTGTTCTGAAATCCCCGGTTCCTATGGAAATCATGGCTTGTGAATTCGTTACAATACTCTCAGAATTTGGGTCTCTCTCATGCTGGTGTCTGCAGAAACACCGAAGAAGGGTCAGAGCCTGTGCAGAAGAAGTCACAGCCTTCGCGTGGCTTCTGTGCAGATACAAGGGTCGACTTCTACAGAACAAAATTTAAAATGAGCTTGGAGGATACCTCTCTACCTTGAATGATAAAATCCTCATGCTGTTCAGGTCAGAATAAAAACCCCTTAACAGTCATTTCAAGGACAGGAATTTGTTCACAATCCCTGGATTTCCCTTCAGGGAAATCAAGGCATGCAAAACTTACTTTCTACATTAAGAAATGAAACAGAATACGCATCATTTTAAAAATAAGCGCAGGCAAAACTGCAATTCACCTGATAATAATTTCAGGCTTAAATATTTTAAGTTACTAAAATATAATGAGAAGAATATTTAAGTGGCATTTGTTTTCTGCTAAAGGAAACTTCCCAGAGGAGTCTCTGGCCAGGCACCTGCAGCCAGAAGTTTGAAGTGATCAACTGCATTTTGAAACCAGGACCTTTCCCTGTATGTGCAGAGGGGGTGTTTCTGTAACTTCCGTTTGTTCAATTTACTTCAAAAAACAGATATATTAAAAGCTGAAAAGCCAACTGGGGACTGAAAAAAAAATTATTTATCTTTTAATTTATGAATAAAAGCAAGGCCCAAGCAGACAAGATCTTCTACAGTCTGGAGGGACGCTGTGACCAGACACAATCTGGTGTTCAATTCAGTGACTATACAGGATATTCCCTTTATTTAATAAACAGTTAGCTTTACTTAAAGATTTTTGATATGCTGATCTTCTTTTCCTGTGTTTCTTACACAAAGTTTCATTTAAATATCTACTCCCCATTTCAGAATAGCTTGTGAACAATTTTATTGGATTCCTGTTTCTATCACAATACATTTTGGCTTCAAATGTGGGTAAGGAATTGATAATAACCAAGTAAATGAGAAATACATCACCCATCATTTCAACATAATGAAACCGAACAGTTGAGAATGAAAAAATGTACAGAAAACTATTTAATTGGCCTGTCTCTAGACAGCCCATTCCTACCAACAAGCCCTGAAAATCAGTTTTCCTGAAGAAAAACTAAATGGTACAAAGGCCAGCAAGATCAAAGTCAGGTAATTAAATGAAGGTTGCCTGTGCTGCATAGCTCTTTCACTCTGGTTTTCATGTCCCTTCCTGGTATGATGTCTGCATGCCATGCTCTTTATTAAGCAACTTGGGGCACCTATGTTTTTAAGCATCACTTTAAAGCACTTAATACTTTGTTGATGCTTTCCAAGACATAATAATAATAATAATAATTTCAGATCTATGAGTTAAAAGAGTGCAGCATGCTTCCATCAGGTGAAATCTAACTATTATGAAAACCTATTTCTGTTGAAATACACTAAATTATACTGCAAAATAGTGTTTGATTGTTCGTTTTTCAAAGCGCATCACAACTTGACAGATACTTGTTTAAACAAGAAATAGTGAAAATGTGGTGCCTATGTTAGAAAGTGCAAATGCCATAAACCATTCAAGACACTCACAGGTTTGTGATTTACCATGAAATACAAGGACTGCTGTGCTGGAAAGCAGTTTTAGGATATACCATAGCATTTGGAGAGCTGGTCTTTCAAAGTTTGTTTCAATTCTCAAGTGTGACAGACGTTTGGTAATAGAGTTTTTCAAGCAAGTGATGGGTACTGACATGTCGCTCAAACTGACGTGCGTTTGGAGGAAAGATTTTCTTCAACATGTGACCTTTACAGAAAGTTAGACATTGCTTGCCATTTAATAATTTAATAGTTAAAGTATGATTCAAGCCTGCAGAGAGTACATAAAATCACAAAATGAATGTTTTAAATAATAGTTTAAATGTGTTTGGTTTAATAAGAGTTGGCAAATACTTACTAGATCACTTAAACAGGGGGCTAAAAGGGCCTTGAAGAGGTCGCTTAGTCCTCTGCCCTGGTTCAGCGGCACAGTCAGTTCAGGAGACCAGTGATGACAGCTGCCGGTTTAATCCCAGACCAGGCACTCCCCATCTGTGCTCTGTAAACCGCCCTGTAATCCAGCCTCTGTCCTTTATAGCCAAGCAACAAGTAGCAATCAGAGATACTTCTGACCTAAATCTTTCTTTCTGCAGATTAAGGGGACTACTTTTTGTCTTTCCATCAGCTGATATAGAAAAGGCCTGATACTGTTCTCTTTTATTAACATCCTCTGGCACTTGTGGAGGGACTGTTCCTCCTCTCCGTACTTAAAACACCGATTTTTAAAACTTTCCTCCTTGGCATTATTTTCTAGATCTTTGATCATTGCTGTTGCTGAGCTCTTGGCTATCCCCAACGAACCCCGCTCCCTTGGTGCAGTGTGAGGGTGCAGATGCATACCGTGCTCTGGCTGAGGACTGTGAATGAGGTACAAGGACTATTTCATTTTGCTTTTGTGCAGTGCTACTATTTGTGCATATTAAAATCATACTTAGTTTTTTTCCCAAGGGTATCACATCATGAGTACTTGCTCAGTTTATGATTCACCATAGGCCAGTGCCTTTTGTAGTACAGTTGCTCTTCCACTTGTTCACTGTTTGAGACTTGTATGTTTGATTTCTCCCTCTGAAGTCTGGTACTTTGCATGTGGTCTGAGTTGAATTTATTTTTTATTAATTTCAGATCAATTCTCCAAATGCCCAGGTAATTCCGAATACTTAACCGGTCTTTCAAATTTCTTTTGATTTTCTTTTTTGATTCAACCTGGATTGCATTTCCTTAACCTGTGCACATGCATGTCACACAGCTAGGTCACAGGCTTTTCTCAAGTGAAGGTAGATCATACCTGGATATTTCCTCCTGCTTGGTGGAGATGCTGAATGGAGTGAAATGAGGCTTAACATAGAATCATAGAGTCATTGGATCATTTAGGTTGGATATGCAAGTTTTGTTTTCACATAAACCTTGTATATTTTTTGGTACTAGGTATGTTATTTGCTGTTCTGCCACATATTAAATATTTTTACATGTCATTAGTAAGCCAGTAGTGGGAAATACTCTGCCTGAACAGTGTGTGTGAAACCACCTCAGCTTTAAAAGGAGAAGCATGCACGTTCATTGCCTTGACATGCTTTGCATATGAGCCTTCACATCCACCATCAACATGTAATATAGAAATAACATGGAGTTTCAATAGTCAAATGTGCAGGGACAATGAAGATGGATCATATTTTATCATTAAATTTTTACTCCAAAACAATAACAATATAGTCTCTAACCGAGATTTCTCTGTTGTTGACAACAGCCTTTCCTGCAATCAGAATTGTGATACAGATGCATCATTTTGTCCAGCAAATTTTACCTGTCAGGCAGTTGTTTTAATTCTAGTGCTTCTTCTCAGAAATAAATAAGGTGTCATGATACACTTCACTCTTTTGACAGGAAAATCCAGACATGTATTTGCCCACAGTTTAGTTGACATTCGCACTACAGGTTAGGATTTTCTTTTAGAGCCACAGGAGGTCTGGTTTAGGTTTTTAATCTTAATCTCCAAAGCAGATGTAAAATAAAGTAATGTTTTCATCATCATTTAGGAGAAGTAACCTATCCAGCAAAGGTGTATTTCTGGGTACATGAAAGGGTACATTTAAAAGTGACGCTATCCAAGAACTTACACTGTATCTCCAAAACATTGGAAGAATTACTTTTTAATGCAGCAGCTAAATATTCTGTGGCTAGCTAGATCTGACAAGTAGATGTCATAGCTGATGTAATCCAGGGATATTGTTTTTTTTCTAAGAGCAACTAAGATACGTTCTTGAAATTTAAAATTAATACTTTTTTCCCCAAGATTTTCTTTTAAAAAGGAGCCAGTTTGGAAGAAGACGAGTTGCCATGCTCTAGCCAAGTACAGGTTGAGAGGACCAGTGATGATTCCTTGTTAATACATTCAGAGATGGTAAATGTCAATGAAGGATAAGGATTCTCTGACTTGGAGGATAAATGACAGGATCAAATAGTTATGAACTGATCATGAATACACTTAGATAGAAATTAGGAAACAGAGTCTAGACATGCAATAATGAAGGTCTGTAATGGTTTTCCAAATAAAATTGGGGAAGAAGAGTTCTAAATAACTTAAGATGGAGCTTGGTAAACACAAGGAGAGGGTTATTTGATTTGACAGAATACTTACTGGAGAGGGGGAGCTCTGTCTGTGGTATGAGAGTTTCTGAGCATCACATACACTGGCTTATCCCGGGAATTGGAATGGTGACTGGATCATTGTTTTCACTACATGGTGCTGCATGAGTGTGATGCTCAGGGTTCCCCTTAGTCACCTGTGGAGGTCCCAGAGTATTTTTTTCCTCCTTGGCAGGAGGCTTTGTGGCTGCTGCTTCTCCCAGCTTTCTCTGAAGAACTAACTGATGATGATGAGATCTGAAGTCAGGAGAAAAAGTTGCTCAATTTGCCTTTGGTTTTGGAGGATTGCTTTGGTTGCTTTCACAGAGTAAAGCCTTCAGGATTTGACATGGTTGAATAGCCAGCATATCTATATTCCACCCTATGTTTTTTGGTTTTGGATCAATTGCAAAAGTTCTTGCAACTTCCATAACTTTGTATTTCATAGTGCATGTTTTGCATATTAGCTTGTAAGTTTAGAGTAATTAGGAAATCTTTAGTCAATGCACCGAAAAGTCCACCACGGAATTTGTCCTGCCACGACTCTCTCTGTTTTCTGCAGGACACATGCTGTGTGACAGCAAGAGCTTCTCATGCGGGTGGCTTACCCCATGGTTACCCAAGAAACTGCTCTGTGGCTGCTAGTTGCTGGGTTTCTCTCACTTTTTCTCCTGTTCCGCTCCTCTTTTTTCTGACCCACTTCGACATCTTTCAGGAAAGGACTGAAGGATTCCTCTCTGGAATCAGAGGAGTCTGTCAGACAAGAAAAAAACCTGAAGACTTGTCCTGTGTTCCTTTTTTAGCCAGTTGCTGGTGCACCATGGTCTCTGCAGATCATTACGTGAGGACACCGCAGCCTCTTTCCTCTGGTATCTCAGTGTCTCCGGAAAACACAAAAGGCATTTCCAGTATTCAAACCTGATGGTGTAAGCGAGCGGTGGACTGGTTATAATGATGACACATGTGTCAAGTTTGGGAAGGATGATGTCTGAAGGGCTCTGCGCCGGTAGCGGCTCTGTGCTCCCGTGTCACTGAAGGAGTAAGACTCCCAGCAGGAAAAGCAGAAGAGACAGTCTCTAAACCTGCTGCTTAAAGGAAGGAGATGCGTTTAAGAAAAATATACATAAATAGGCCAATATTTATAATTTTCAAAAGGTATATTTGAACACCATGTAGGTGACATGCAGAATAAATAATGCCCTAAGTGACAGCTATAATTGCTGTGGTTCAAAAAAAGCATATTTTGAAGACAAATTTGTTTGAGCAAAAGGATTTAATGGGCAAGTGCAGTAGAAAGAAAGGTGAGGCATGTAAAAAGAAGATCTAATATACATTTTTTAAAAGCCAGGTTTGAAAGGGTTCATCATTTAAGGAGTCATTGTCAAGCAAAACAAGATGTGATTAACCTTTCCCATGCTTGTCCTCCCCTGCTTTTCTTACGCTGCATGGTATCACCACTAATTAGCGTGCGGCTGGAATCGGTGCAATGGGAGGATCTGTTAGATTTCCTCTGCTCAGCCTCTCGAGGAACATTCATCACCATGGCATCTGAGCACCTTGCTGCTGCGAAAGCGCCCGTCTGCAGCAGCACAGCAGGGATATTTCGCTCAGATGTACCTGGAGGGCTTCAGAAGTTTCCAGCTCTTTGTGGGGGTGTTTCTTTGCTTCGTCAAAAACTTTCATTTGTCTTTTCGCAGATTCTGCCCTTGTTGAAATCAACAGCACTGCGTGGAAGATTTTGCAGATCAGTGTTTACTCCTAGAAATTTCATGTTAAGTAGACAAAAGTGTAACTTGGTCACAGAAATAATTAACCCCTTTTGTACCAGTCAATTTTAATCATTATTTTCTACTGTGTACATGTAAGTAAAATGTATTTGGCAAAGTATCACTTACTTTGGCAATCTGCCTCTAAACACAAGTAATACAGTCTGTTCACATGTATCCCAGTTGATGGAAATGTGCCAGTAGTACATTTAAAGGGTAGGGAAAAGTTCCAAAAGAAACTGCACCTAAAAGTTTTTGTACTAATTTTAGCTACAATATTACTATTTTGAGCTATATTTTTGTTGATGAACATTGAATTGTACGTGTTTAGGACTCTGAAGTCAGAGTTAGGCTGCTGACTTCTCCTCCAGTTTCTGAATGGTGTCCTTACACTTGTAGTTCATTGCTGTTGCTTTGCTTTTTGTGTCTTACTGACATGAAATATTTTGCTGCTTCTCCAAATTCTGTTTTGAGAAAATGAAACAAAATAATTTAACAATTTGGTTTAGGTAAAGAACTGAACAAACCCAAAGAGTGAATAATCAGGAGGGTCCTCCATGGTTTGCTCTGTCATTTCCTAGAGGTGCATCTCTGTGACCTGATTCTCAGGATGTCCAAGGACAACCATGAGTGTTCCTTCACTGCCAGGGAATTTGTGAATTCTCATACATTGCTGCTTACCAGCCAGAATGCAAAAGCAATTTTGTGTCCTCATTTCTACAGCCAATTCTGCTACAAATTTGCACATTTCAGTGAAGACAGTCTCTCTTTTTCCAGAACGTTAAATTACAGTAACATCAGACACACAAAGTCATTTTGACAAGTGTCCTATTTACAGAGAAATGAATGGCCACAAAGGAGAAGAATTCTTCCCCCCCCTTCTTTCTTTTATTGTAGAAGAAAACTCTTGAGTAAACTTTGTTTTTCCTTAAACTGCAATTATAAATAGAATAAGGAGTTCAAAGTACAATTTCAGTTCATGTCGTGCTTCAAACCAACATGCCACACCAAACCAAATGAAGTCAAATGAATCCAGACTCAGAGACCACTCTGGAGATGTGCTGGGTCTCCTGGTCGGAAGCTAGAGAGATGTCAGTGGGCTGACAACTCAACAGATAAGTGCTCCGCACCTCCACAAGACAGAACTTTTTTTCCCCAAAGCTTTCTGAGATGTATTCATCACGCTTTTCCATGAGGTTGGATCAGATCCTGAATTCAGCGCAAACTCCTGGCAAGTGGACAATCCAAGCACTGAGTGAAGCAGAGGGGTATACAGAAGGGCTTTCTGAGGTCTCCCACCTGAAGCAGGTCTATCCCCAGCATGGGATCAGGCCAGCCATGGCTTTGTCTAGCTTCATCCCAAACCCTACAGCAAAGCCCAGTACGCCCCCTTCCCCCCAGAAGAAATAAAACCCCACTGGTCCTTCCTGGGGACCTTGGGGAAGGTGCAGTCCTCACCACAGACCACCAGTCTTGCCTTACAAATGCTGGCAAAGCCTGAATGTGTTTCCCCCAAAAATGAGCCCTGGCAGTGTGCATGAGCCACGCTCCCAGGCTTGCACTGGTCCCACCCAGCCTCCTCTCCTTGTTCCTGCAGCTCCAAACCCTGCCTCGGCCAAAAGCAAAATGGTGCTGGTTCAACACATCTGGCTCCATTTAATGCAAGCAGAAATGAATTTTGTCCTTATTGTGTTAGCAGCTATGCTTTTTTGTTAATGACAGAAATTTTGAGTGCTGTGCAAAATCTCTGCGTTGCTATGGTTATAGCACAGCCATTCCCAGACTCTCCCTGAAGTAGCCAGAAATCAAAAAAATCCAAGGGACGCTATGAAAGTAATTCCCAGTAGCATGGGGTTTTCAGATGTTTCTCCTGCTGTCAGTGGGGAATGAAGGTGGCAAACTAGGTTAGTGCCATCGTCTTAGTTTTAAGTAGTACGAAATTCATTTACAGCTGGAAACTTTTCAATTTAAATTACGTCCCGGGAGGTATCCAACTTAAAACTTTGGCGCTAATTTCTACAAGCATGTGCAGTTTTTTCCTCCCAAAGCTAAAGCTATCCACATATTCTCTTATCTCCCCTCTTTCCTTCACTGGTTTTTACCCTGCATGTTCATAGTCTTCTCTGGGTCTTTCTCTGCTGTAAGTGCATCATGAAGAACGATCCCAAGAATCATCCTTACCAACAAACCTGCGAGGAGTCCCTCTGCACCAGGCTGTGAAGTTGCTGCTCTGGTCCCTCGGGTGAGGAGATGTTGCACCCACGTGCTCCCACCCTCCCTCTTCATCTGGAGGACCCGTGGGTCTCCGACCCGGCACCCCAGCCCACCGTGCCAGGTAATTGCTGCTGTGAGGTAATGGAGACTGACAATTTCATCTTTAAGCTATTTATCAGTTGGTGCTCTGCACATCAGGTGTCACAGGAACATGACAACTCTTGTCAGTGAAACAAGAGAGTCCTGTGACAGGCTTTCAATTGAATTTCTTCACCCAGCACTCCCAGCATTAACACTACGTTAAAACAACTTCATTCATTATTCAAAAAAGGAAAAAAACCCCAGTGAGATCCTGACAAAATACATAACTTTTTTTGAATCCTAAAAATGCACCTGATTTTGCTTCTTCGGTGCCTTCAGAATAACCTGTCTGGGTTCATTAAGAACAGCTTTATTTGTTGCCAGCGAATAAGCTAACCACGGGTCATTCTGCCAACGTGTGGGAGTCAGTCGTTTGCTATGAATGATTCATAACTCAGGCTGCTTTTTAATAAAATGCTCATGTTAAAATTCTACATATGCTCAGAAGGAAGAAATAAAAATTCCTCTCTATATTTTCATTAGAATTTATGATAAATGACAACCCGGAGATTTATTCTCTTGTATGCATGTCCTTTCTGCAGATGCACCACACTTGTATACAGGCTTCACTTGGCTGCCCACCATCCCGAAAATCACTCTGTGATGTTGCTCCCATACAAACATTTTAGAGAGACAGTTAAGTCTGACTTTCATCTTATATTAAAAAAAATTACTGAAATAGAAGAAGTGAAGGCTCCAGGAGGTGGCATTGTTCATGTGCCTTCTTCCCTAGGAAAAGACAAAGGCAGTAGTATCAGTGGTGTGACCCATGACTTCTCTCCACTGAGAAAGCAGCAGTGCATCATCACCGAGTCACTGTAGTTCTAAGCTACACACTTTGTATATTCATGACATGTTTTTCCTAACTCGGGAGTGTTTGGTTATTAAGCATAACACCATGCTCTTCCAAGGTGCAAGTGAAGCAGAAAACCTAGCAACGCTGTCCCAGATTTACTGGGGAAAGGTGCTCAGACAAACCCGAGAAACAAAGCATGAGCAGTGGCAGTGCCAAGAGCTGACACATGGCATGTTTGCTGCCTTCTGTTATACCTCATTTGTCCCCCAAAAGTAATACAGAGAAGGGGCATCGCCCTTATATCCGCCAATTATTGCATGGCCCAGAAACAGAAGTCCCTGGGCTGCAGGGCTTTAAGATGTCTCCCCAAAGCCTGCTCTCAGACCGCACCAACTAACTGCAGTAATGCAGATTTCCAGTTTCAGTCTGCTTTGCCAGGGGCTGCTGGTCTGCACTCGCCTGGCAGTGCCAGTTCCCTAAACTACTCCAGTCGTTCACCTGTATTTCTGTCCGGGACATGGGGGACGTTCCTTTTATCTCCCTCAGCTGCACAGCTGTCCTCTGCCATCCCCTGCCACGGACCGTCCAGCACCGTCTCTAGCAGCAAAGTCCTGAGCCTCCATTGGCTTTCACTATAGACTGGTTTGTTCTGCATCTCTTACCACATCCCTATGGTAAGAAAGCCAAGACATCGGATATGTGAGCAAAAACCTGCTATTAATTTTGGTAAATCTCTTTACTGCAAGGCAAAAGTTCCTTTTCCTTCATGCACCTTCTTTTGCAAGCCCTTTTCCTCCCCAAATTCAAGTTCTGCTCGATTGCAGCAATTGCTCAAGTATTGGTAGGAGAGTGGGGTGGGGTGGTTGGGATACTATGGAGCTGCTTTCTGCCTTCAGCAGGACTACAGCTTTCCCTTCTGCCCCTAAAATGTAGGAGGGAAAAAGGTGTCGGTTGTACCTGTTTACATAGATTGGCTTTATGCAGAAGAATTAGTATTCTGCATGGGACCACAAACATAAATTGTTATAGCAGGTCCCCAATGAGTCCTTTATGAAACAAAACATATTGTGCTTGAACCTGTTCATTTAAAGCCCCAATTAACAAATTGATAGCTGCTTATGTCTTTCTCTTCACAACTGCTGAATGATGTGGTACAGATCCCATTCAGGAGCGTAATGGCAATGAACAGCAGGGCTTAATGTGCTGCAGTTTGCCCTTTGATCTTAGATCATTGCAGAAAGGCTTTACCAGAGAATTAGCTTTCCTTTTCTCCTGTACTTTAACTTTGAAGAATGTTTTTCCTGCAAATATTTTTCTCATGTAAACTTCAGTAGTCTGTCTTTGCTTGGATGCTGCATATAATTCCATTTTATTAATGACTATTCACCCCTCTCGCTCTACCGCTCTGTTCTCCAGCCTTACTCCTGACCCAGAGGGTTCAAACAGATGTCCACAGATTTCTGCGTCCAATCTAAACACTTTCTTCGGGGGTGCAGTTGTTTGTAAGAAGATATCCAGTTCTGACTTACAGGCCTCTGAGGATGGAGAATGACATCTGCTAATCTGTTTCAATGGTTATCTTTTTTTTCAGAAGTGCATGCTGTCATATATATATTTTAATTACTGGGTCTTTATTCTTTGTTTGTTTGATCCAAATATCTCAGAAAACCAATTTTTATACCCAAAGACCCTGTGAGTCTCTTTGGTTTATGTGGAAGGGTGCTGTAATATCAATAAAATAAGAACCAAGAGTGCTCTTGAGATTTAATAGCCACTGTAAGTACTAGTCTAACTCCATTGCCTTCAATAGCACTGCTGAGGAGAAGTGACTATAGGAGAAAGGCCAGGATGTTATGGTTTGCTTGTTTAAAAGTAGAGAACTAAATAGAATGTAGGCAGATGGATATGAGGTCATTCAAAACTCATATCAAGTAACACAATGAAGTGAATTGGATGGAAGTTTCATGGCAATCATTGCGAGGGAGCTGATGCCTCTCTAAGTTGCATGGCAACACGCTCAAGACAAAAATAAAACACCCATATGGCTTTGAAAATCTGATTTATTTCTGAGGTAAAATAGTGGGGGTTTTGTTTCTTTAAGGTTAAAGTCTCCTGAGTGAAACGAGTAAGTCCGCTGACACTGGAAAATGTTGCCAAGTTTTGAATTTTTCAAGGATTCCTATGTATATGTGCACTCCCATTCTCACTGCCTCTTCATCTGCTCTGCTCTGCACTTGACCAGTTCCTTCTCAGCTTTGGCTGATCTTGACAATTCCCTTTTTTAAGTTGTTCTTCCAACTCCTGGGTTTTTTTTAAACAATTTTTTTTATTCTGAATTGTTTTAATGGATGGAGAACAACACCTCAAGTCATTCCTGTAGAGTGGGAGTCTCAGGGCATTGGTCTTGCCTTGCATACTCTGCTGATGCTGACACATTTCTCAGAACAAAGCCAGGTTGGTTACTGCAGCTTGTGCTGCAGGAGGAAAACAGGAAAAATGTCCCCTCACACAAACGGGAGCTGATTGTGTTGCTACAAAGGACTCCAGTGCCCGAGACACTGCAGACTGCCAGGCATAAGAACTATGAATCATCTTTGCTTACTACTTGGAATTGTCTTTGGGCAAACAACTATAAAAATGCCGGTTATTGTCTTTTTACAGTTTGCTCCTCAAGCAAGAAGACACAGTGGCTCACAGGGAGGGGAAAGTGTGGGTCCAGGAATCAGATCTTGATCCCAGCATGGTGAGGGGCAAGGCTGAACGTACAGGTGCAGCTTGGGTGATGCCATCCCCTCAGCTAGCCAAGGGCAGTCACTTCAGCAGCCTCCCGAAGGGACAGACCCGTGCCAGTTGATGTCCACGTGGGCATGAGAAATTCCTGCCTATTGCGAACGAGGGGCTTTAAGCAAATCAAGCTCGTCGCAGGTTTGCATTACTGTCCCCAGTTTCCAGCCTGGGAAGATCAGGTGAAAGCAGAGTGTTTGAGTGGGTCCGTGGAGGACTTTGTGTCTCCTTGGTACAATGTCAAAGTGTCTTTGATTACTTGGGGTGCAAATAAAGACCTATTAAAGCGGTTATAAGCACCTGCAGCATGTCTTGCTGTATGTCATAGAATCATAGAATGGTTTGGGTTGGAAGGGACCTTTAAAGGTCATCCAGTCCAGCCCCCCTGCAATGAGCAGGGACACCTTCCACTGGACCAGGTTGCTCAGAGCCCCGTCCGACCTGATCTGGAAGGTTCCCAGGGATGGGGCATCTACCACCTCTCTGGGCAACCTGTGCCAGTGTTCCACCACCCTCATTGTAAAAAATGTCTCCCTTATGTCTGTTATCCCTTGGGCATGTGCAGGTGGGATGCAGTTATTGCCACTGGTGGGGATGCGGCTGAGGCCGGGCGCTGGTGACCACTTCCAGCAGGTGTCATTGCTGGGCTGTGATGGTCCCCTCCAGCCCTGCCTGCACTTCTTGGGGATGGACCATAAATATTCAGTACCGGATACACTGAGATGTAAAATAGCAGGTGCAACAAATCTGTGGTGAGGATATGTTTAATGGGTGAAGGATTCAATATTCTATCTACTGAGCAAATAACTGCATATAAAAACTCGATCTGTAGCTTTTTATGAATGTTGGTGTTTTTTAATATAAAACCATAATTTATTTTAAAAAGTACAGATACTCTTGTTGTGGAAGATGGCTTTGTACAATTAAATGGAAAAATGGATTAAAGGCATTGATAAAAATGTAAATATTTGAGTAATTTTAGGTTTCATCTGAGTACATTCAGAACAAAAACACTTGTCCTGTGAAGTTCTTCATGTTCCATTCCCTACAGTAAAATTCTTGCTAGCAATTACGCTTTTTCTTTTGGCCTATTCTTCCTTTGTTTCCATTTCCCCCTCTCTTTTCCCCTAGCTCCTATAGCTTCTTATGCTTCAAGAGCAGCTCTTGATTTCAAGGGAAATGCTGCCACATCTCCATGTGAACCAAGTACCTCATCAGCTTCCCTCAGTATAGTTTACTGGAAAACAATGCCAAGTATTTCCATTTATTTCCCCATAATGCCTCTACAACACCCCCCAGTCCTCGTCTTATCTTTCATTGGCTACCATTTGTAGGAGTCTTGACATTTATACAGTAAAATTCCAATATTTAGATCAATTTGTGCTTTACAGATCTGATTCAATTACCAATGAAATCAACGGATGTCTTGACTTCTACCAGAAACTTTCACGCTGACCAGATCTTCCGCTCCTTCACATTTGTGATGGCTGAGATTTTATAAACAAATGTGTTTTGATCAAAAGCTACTTAATAAAGATAATTTGATTAGCTGCTCTCTGAAATAATTGTATCTGTAGCTAATGCAGCAGGCCCAGTTCAAAGCTAGTATAAGTGGGCAAAACTTAATGGAAAGCAAAGATGAATTTACCCCATTTACCTTAAGTTGCAGGTGACATCATGTGGAATATATGGTGCATACGAGGCTGTATGGGCACGGAGCCAGCAGCCAGCTGCTGGATACTATACTGGTCAAGGCCTTACGTCCTCCCTTGTCTGCATTGGGCAGCGTCTGCCCTGGTTTATACGGTGATTACTGGGAAATATGCATCCAGCCTTTCTCATCTCTATGGCTGCTGGAAAATGGTGATGCTCTGTCTCCTCTGCAGAATCCCCCGATGAGCCTTGTTTGTCCAAACCTCCCATCAAATAGATGCCGTATGCAGTCAGTCTGCTGGGTGCAAGTGAGTATTTCAGTTTTCTGTGGAGAAGATGACTGTGCGTGTGGCAGTTTAGCCTGCACGCTGCCCGAAGAGCTGCTGATGCCACTGCCTGTGTCAAGGGCCACTGGGGAGAAAATGCAGTTGTGGGGTGGGATTAGGTTCCTCTCCTACTCCAACAGGAACCTCCATGTCTCCTGTAGCTGGACAATTTCCAGAGCCTGAGCCGGTTCCACTGAGATTAATGTCAGATCTGTTGTAAACCACAACGAGTATTGAACAAGACATGGTGGGAGATATTGTCCTTATCTGCTGGGCAGTCATATGCTGACATCCAATATTGTCAGACGGTGGAGTCCTGCAGAGCAGCTCGGTGGAACAGCCTCCTGCCCAGCTGGAGGATGGTGGCCTGGAAGAGAAGGACTGTGGGAAATGGAGGTTGGTTCCACATGAGATGGTCAACCCTACCCAACATCTCTGGTTGGTCCTGTAGGATAATCCTCCATCTCTCATTACGGTGGCTGTGCCCGTTTCATTTATTTGTCAGATGAGTAAAGAAAAGGATGAATCAGTCAATCAGCCATACTTACGAAGAGCCACACAAAGCAGTGATACAGTTGATTAAACCTTGTTCTCAGAGTAAAGTTAACAGAAGCTAATTATAAAGCTTAAAGAGGAAATCTTGTGCGCTCTCGCGCCAACGCTCTGGCTTGATTGGAACGCACTGAACTGCTTAATCAGAGTGAGGATCGGGGACACGGTGCCACATCCCAGACTCTGCCTGTGAAGATGTTACCTGCTGGTACCCCAGGTGAGATGCTCTCGGCATGGATTTTTTTCTGAAGAAGTCATTAATGGTTATGTGCAACAGATGCTTCACAGAAATGGTCAGGAATACATTTTATTGTCAAGGTGCAGTGAGTACTGTGTGCAGAGTAGGGTCTTCTGGCAGGGTCTGACAGTCTCGCGTAAAGACGTATTTAGGTGGGGTTTACAGAGCTCTCTGGAAATTTTAACCTGAGGTCAGTGGTCTAAAGGAGGACTTCAGCCTTCTGGAGGTGACTGTGCTGCTGAAGAGACTGTGGGAAGAGCTTCTGATTGATGCGGTGATGCTAGGGAAGGTAGTGGGCTCCATATGAATAGCTCCGAGGACTGAGAGTTTCGGCGGAGAACCAAGGGAGAAGATGACTCCCGCTAAACAGGGGGCAGAGATTCACTGAGAAGGTCTGTGAAACGACTGGGAAGACAGAAGATCTGGCTCGAGTGAGGCAAAGAACTGGGAGCGACAGAGAAATACTATTCGCATTTGGGAGGAGCTTCAGACCTGACCCTGACCCGTCTTTGATAAAAGCTGTTGCATTTCCCCAAACCATCTGCTTCTTAAGATCAAACCCTTTATACTTGATCTCAGACAACAATAATCAACACTTTAAAAGTCAAATTGTCACAGATTTTTCTACAAACTTTATACGCAAATGACTTCAATGCCATTGAAATGCAAAGATAAGTTTGAAAAGAGTTATTTTCAGAATAACTCTAGTCTAAGTAAAGTATTTTCAGCTAGAACTATCCTACATACTCAGCCCTTTTGCTGTGTAAATTTTACTTGTTATTTATTATATTTTGCTGTGTACACTTATTTTAACCCATATAGGTTTTTGCGGGGTAAAGCTGGGGTATAGTGGCTCAGTATACTAATGTGGGCAAAGAGCACAATCATGATTTATGGACAGGCTTACCTATTATTTAGGTACTTTTTGTAGGCTGACTTACATTCTTATTGTATTACAGTTACTTCTCATCAGTAATGAAAATATGTCCCTCTTATCCCCCACAGAAAGCTTTGTATTTTCTGGCATGTTTGAGGAAACGATCTAGCGTGTATCAATAAAGACAGCAATAATTGCCATGGGCTTACTGTTGTTTATGCAGAAGAAATTTCTGTTATTCATTGTGGGCTGTCAGATGTAAGACATCATGCAAATGGAGTGAATCTCAGAAATAATTCTCGTATGGCTAGAGCAGAACTCCCAGAAATATTTATCTTACTAAGAAGAAAATACAGAAAATGATACAGTAGCTATTGCAAAAGCAATAAATATGTACCACAGTATTAGCTACAATTGTTCAGAAAGATCACTTGATTGCAGTAGCAAAGTGCTGCATGGTTAAAGTGAACTGTCTTGATGTAACAGAAGTTTTATGGATACATACACCATTATTAACTATTATTATGTATACTAACACATACTGATAATTAATTACTCTTTCAAATGAGATAACAATCAAAGCCTTGATTTAAAAGCACATATATTTCTCTGTGTTTTCTCTCTGACCTCTAATATTTCAAAGCATGAAAATACTGATGTTCTAGTAATTGGCTGTTACTGCATTGCTAATCCATGAGCTACTTGATTATGGTCAAGACAGTGATGGGCTGAGTCATGACTGAGAACAGGAAAATGTATTCAATGTACTGAAATCAGATGGGTTGAACTTTGACTATGCATCATCATTTGCAGTTGCTACTGCTAGTGTTAACTTTGGGAAACATCATATTGCCTAGAAATTAATAAAAAATGAAAATAAATGTTGTTTCCAGACGATCCTAAGCATAACTGAAAGGGTGGAAATTGATAAATAAATTGTCAAGTTTATGAACTGTTTGTCTGAAAAAGACTGCGCAGCACAAGTTTTAATACTGTGCATGTGGATGTGTGCGTGTGTGAATGCATATAACAAGAGAGACCTGTACTGCTACCTTCACAGCCAAGTCTTCTTAGTTTTTTAAAACTTGGCAAATTTATTATTCTCAGTCCTACCTCAAACACAGCAGTAGAAGAGCCATTTTCTTTGTATAAGCTGCTTGCAACAATCTGCTGTATGTTGATTGTGTTATGGGTGAGCTTCAAATATGAGCACATTTCAGTTGTACAGGGAAAGTGTTTTAGTAATTAATTTTAAAAAGTCCCTGGATGTGTTGAAAGGAGTTAAAATGAATAATGAATCTATTTTTAAATAATGCATTGAAATTTATCATAAACTGAGGGCATTCAAATATAGGAATGCGAGATACATGAAGAAAATCTGTATTTTTCATCATATAAAGCATTACTCTGTTGTATGGCTCTGTGCGTGTGGCTTAAATGTGAGACTTAAAGTTTAGAAAACACATTTTTACTGTGAGGGTAGTCAGACACTGGAAAGCATTGCCCAGACCAGCTCTGGGGTCTCCATCGTTGGAGATACTTGAGCCCGACTGGAGGCGGTCCTGGGCAGCCCGAGCAGGGCTTGGACCAGACGATCTCCAGAGGTCCCTGTCCCCCCCGCCCTCCTGTGATTCCGTTTCCATCCCCGAGAGATGCACAGTGCAATGCTGAGGAGAACGGAGAGGGCTGTATTCCTGCTCAGACTGTTTTAAGTGAATCAGGTCAGAATTACGATGAACAAGCTTCCAACGTGAAAATTCCCAATCAGTGATCAATTTATATACGAACAGGTTAGTCCAACTTGGATCTTTGAGACTTATATACTATTTCAAATCCAACCTCTCTTTCCATTTGGATACTCACCGGAGTATCACTGCAGCTGAAGAGAGAAAGGTTGGAAGTTCTCCTTTCAGGCTAAGGCAATACCAATGGCCAAGCTGGACGACTGCTGGAGAATGAATACTTCTGTCCCATCGTGCTGAGAGAGACCTTCTTATCTCACCGGATAAAACACCTCTGAAGAGTAAGTAATCAGTAGTAAATCCATTTCCGAGACTAAATCTGCTCCTTTGGACTTCTGAAAAGATGTCTCAGAACGTTTATTAATTCTCTTTGCTATGTATTATATTTTTGTTGTTTCATTTTAGCTGTATTTTTTCACTAAAATGAAAGTCATCTGCATATCCTTTATTCCAGGATTAGCTCTTTTTATTTTATTTTCCCAGCAGACTGATTGTCAGTTATGTTTCAACAGCTTCAACTGCTGATGGATTTCTACACAGCTGCCTGGGCATCTGTGGCAATGAAATATGAATGTGTTTCAACAAAATCCAAAGACTTCTGCTAGGCGT
Source organism: Haliaeetus leucocephalus (assembly GCF_000737465.1). Lineage (NCBI taxonomy): Eukaryota > Metazoa > Chordata > Aves > Accipitriformes > Accipitridae > Haliaeetus > Haliaeetus leucocephalus. Next base: position 1,228,465 of record NW_010972583.1, on the reverse strand, counting down.
GGCAGTTATCCACAAGAATAGTTTTCTGGAAAATGTTTGCACGTTCTTCAAATGTAGCCTGATGAATTATTTAAGTTAGAGGTCATTTATCCCCAAGAAACTGTAGGTATTATTCTTTGGGTCTTAGTTAAAAAAATATAAATCCTCCCTTTAAGAAATCTTTATATTTCAAGCTTCATTCTCACAGAAGTCAGAAGATACAAATCTGAAAATTGGAGACCTATAAGAAACAAAAAAGTCCTCCTCAAAGGCATGACACATAATGCCTTACAGAGTTCTGAGCTTGAGGAGGAAAGGAATGAATGAGAAGGGAAAAAAGGATTATTTTCAGTGTGTTTTGATTTTAGCCGCTTATGATTCAATGCTCTGTATATTAACAGTAGATACCTGGAGGTGATAGGCTCTGTGTGGATACTTCTGGAGATTAATATCCACATCAGATAATATAGGTAAAGCGAAGCTATTTCTTTTTACCTAGAAGAGATAGAGATGGTGTATAAATCTTGTGGAAAAACAGCACGTAATCCTTTTCTAAAACACACGCTAAGGAGGAAAAAAAACCAAACCCTTGCAGCCCAAGGTGAATCTAAGGGATCGTTAGTGTTCCAATGGTGCCCACGTTGGAGCTGCCGTCGGCGTGGAGCTCGCTAATGCACCTTTTGCGCTTGAGAGGCAGGCCTGCCCAGGAGCGATTCCTCCCCATGGCTGAAGCGTTGTGGCGTTCTTCCAAGTGACCGTTTCGTGATAGGGAAAAGCCCCTCCCTGGGCATCTTGGAAGTAAAAATACAGTGTGAAACCCTGCTCTAGAAGAGCAAGTCTAGTGGATGAACATGGCTTGTAAGGGCCAAAGTAAGGAGTTTATCACAGAAACAATAATGTGTGACGCTTCTATAGCATATTCTTCTAAAGATCTTGAAGTAACACACAGAGGAAGGTGAGCCGGAGTCTCTGTTCACTCTCTTCCTCTCAATGCAGTGACTTCCAGGTCTGTTGGTTCCTCATGCCATGCTATAAAGAAAACACAGTTACTGCTCAGCAGCTTCAGATTTGTATTGTTTGTATCATTTGTACTAGAGGATGGAAAACTGAATCTGAGCCAGCGATGTGCACTCGCAGCCCAGAAAGCCAATTGTATCCTCGGCTGCATCAGAGGAATTGTGGCTAGCAGGTCGAGGGAGGTGACTTTCCCCACCTACTCTGCCCTCGTGAGACCCCACCTGCAGTCCTGCGTTCAGCTCTGGGGCCCCCAGCATCAGAAGGACGTGGACCTGCTCGAGTGAGTCCAGAGGAGGTCCATGAAGATGATCAGAGGGCTGGAGTACCTCTCCTATGAGGACAGGCTGAGAGAGTTGGGGTTGTTCACCCTGGAGAAGAGAAGGCTCTGGGGAGACGTTACAGCAGCCTTCCAGTACCTAAAGGGGGCTTGCAGGAAAGAAGGGGAGGGACTCTTTATCAGGGAGTGTGGTGACAGGACAAGGGGTAACAGTTTTAAACTGAAAGAGGGTAGATTTAGATTAGATATTAGGAAGAAATTCTTGACTGTGAGGGTGGTGAGGCACTGGAGCAGGTTGCCCAGAGAGGCTGTGGATGCCCCATCCCTGGGAGTGTTCAAGGCCAGGTTGGATGGGGCTTGGAGCAACCTGGTCTAGTGGGAGGTGTCCCTGCCCATGGCAGGGGGGGTGGAATGAGGTGATCTTTAAGGTCCCTTCCAACCCAAACTATTCTAGGATTCTATGATCGTGCAGTCTGAGAGATATTTGGTAGAATCACATGGAGCAGTGGAATTTGACTGTGTATATTTACAGTTGTCCAGCAACTGTACTGTACAGTTGTATAGTAAAAGATGCTCTAGTGAAAGATGCCCCTGCCCTTAGCAGGGGGGTTGGACTAGATGATCTTTAAATGTCCCTTCCTACCCAAACCATTCTATGATACTATGATTCTAAGCCTAATGTAGGATGAGAAAAGAGTTTTTTTCTGAAGAAAATCCACACTCCTGTGCTTTCGGGAATGCCCAGGAAGATCCTCAGAAGAAAAGCTACAAACTAACTGAACTGGGAATTCGTCTTCCAACTCACTTCATAATAATGTTATCATTAAATAGCTGCTTTAAATGTTTAATAAAAGGTATCTATAAATTGCTGTAACAGCATTGTTTACTGTTTGCATTACCTCTCTCAACCTGGTTCATTAGCTATCATTAGAAGCAGTTTACAGTATGCATTTTGAATATAGAAATGCTGAGTAATAATCTGCATCCAGTCCCATATCAAGTTCAGCTGTTCCTTTCCACCTTCCCCTTCTTTTTGACCAAACTCTCTGAATTATATAACGTGAACATAGGAGGTATGGACTCTCAGAAAATTATTGTTTTGATTATGCCAGTAACTGCCTCATTCCTTTAAAGCTGTAGTTCCTATAGCTTTTAGAAACTCCTACAAAAAATCAATAGAGAGCTTAAAAATACATGGCATTTAACAGCAAATACCTTTTTTTATTTCTCCTTTTAATAGGAGACTACCGGATTTTTCTAATAAGGTTATCATGTTCCACTACAGTGAATGCTTTAGAACAGCAGCTTGTAATTTTACTCATGTTGTGACCTTCTGTGCCAAATGCGGAACAACTCAAAACCGTTCCCCTACCTTGCTGGATGGAACATGTCACATTCCCTTTTGCAGCCTGGAAAGGACAGTATGTACCTTACCCAAAACTCAAAGTCAACAATAATGGATTTAAAATTCTGCAGTGCAGTGCTCCTACTGTCCCATCCCTTTTTACCCAACCAATGGCCAAGAGTAACGTCATAAAATTTTTGAGTCTGCAGATACCTAAAATTTCTCTAGTCAACGTGTGGAGCTTTCTATGAACAATTTAAGTCTATTGACAATTTAGAGGTTACCCGGGACGAAATGTGAGAGGCAGGGCTGCAAGGATGACGTCCTGGTAGATGTGCAGTAAGATGTAGACAGTAAGGCATGGAGCTGTCTGACCTCACTCCTGCAAGTAAAGTCATCTGATGCGAGAGACACCAGAAAACCTGGCACAGGAGATTTAACATGTTGGGTGATGGGAAGAGGTGGAGGTATACGACCGGGAAAAGTATGGGACAATTGGGAGCTAATCTAATGATCTTTAGGGACTGGTTGACGGGTTCACATACATTGGAACTGGTGCAATTAGTAGGATTTATCTCATTTAACTTTAACCATCTGAAAGTTAGTTGTCTAGTCTACATGAGCATTGTAGTCAGTGAAGAGAAACAGGTGCTTGTGGCAGGTGATTCATCCTTACCTAAGATCAGTGTCTGAAGTTGGGTAGGATGGACCTGCATTTAAAATTTAGGCTCAGCCAGTCCTTAAGCAATCAGATAAAAACTTAACACTGTTAGAAATGCCTTTCTAGGTCAGTCTGTCTAGCCAAGTATATTGTCTATTGCAGTGGCAATAGGCAGTGCTAGTCAAGAAGAGCATCTGAGTCTTACCAATTTTTGCTGCCCATTTGCCTTGTACTCCTCCAGCATACAGAAGAGCTGTATTAGGGATGTTAGAAGTTAAATCCCTTCCTGATATCTTTAGTAGTCATTGACCTGCTGTTTATGAATTTGTCTAATCTTTTCCAGAGTCAACTGATCCTGTTGGCCTCCAGAGTCTCCCGTGGCACCAGGTTCCAGAGGTTCATGACCTGCTGCCTGAAAAAAAATGTTCTTTCATCTATTTTAAAGCAACCTACTCGTAGTCCCACTGGCTGCTTCCGAGTCCTCGTTGTGTGTGACTGAACAACAGCTCCACATTCAGTTTATTCACTGCCTGCCAGTGTTTGTAAACCTCAGCTCCATCCTCCTCCTGCCTTCTCCTGAGGCAGACTAAGACCCCCAGGCTTTTAGTCCCCTGTTCTACTCTGCTGATGTTTTTGCTGCCCTCATTTGTGCCTTCCCAAAGTCCTCTACATCCTTAAAATGTAGAGACCAGCTCTACACATAGTGCGCGAGAAGTGGGTGCACTCTGGAGACATATAATGGCAAAGGATGCATTTGCCATGTTTGCCACAGCTGTTGTGATGACATTCAACATTTTATCGGCTTTTTTATCTGTGTCGTGGTTTAACCCCAGCCAGCAACTAAGCACCACGCAGCCGCTCACTCACTCCCCCCCATCCAGTGGGATGGGGGAGAAAATCAGGAAAAGAAGTAAAACTCCTGGGTTGAGATAAGAACGGTTTAATAGAACAGAAAAGAAGAAACTAATAATGACAATGATAACACTAATAAAATGCCAACAGTAGTAATAAAAGGATTGGAATGTACAAATGATGCGCAGGGCAATTACCACCCGCCGACTGACACCCAGCCAGTCCCCGAGCGGCGAAAATCCCTGCCCCCCACTTCCCAGTTCCTAAACTGGATGGGATGTCCCATGGTATGGAATACACTGTTGGCCAGTTTGGGTCAGGTGCCCTGGCTGGGCATGAGAAGCTGAAAAATCCTTGACTATAGTCTAAACACTACTGAGCAACAACTGAAAACATCAGTGTTATCAAGATTCTTCACATACTGAACTCAAAACATAGCACTGTACCAGCTACTAGGAAGACGGTTAACTACATCCCAGCTGAAACCAGGACAATCTGATATTGCCAGGCAGTGATTTCAGAGCACTGCAGAGACGGCTGTAAGGGTTTGTTCTAATTGTAACTGCCAGTTCTGTGCTCAGCACCATACTGTCACCATGTCCAGAGTTTTTTTCTTTATATTCCTTAGCTTGCATTTATCTACACTGAAGCTTATCCACCATCTTTGTGCCCCCTCAGTTTTGTAAGTGCTTTCTGATGTTCCTCACCAACAGCATTGCATTTGATCACATCTCATGCTTTTTTTCTCACTAGCATGAGGCATAACTGAGTATCTCAAAGAACAGGAGCGCCTCACTCCACATAGAAATATAATTTGATGTGATGATTTACAACAGAGAAAAGTGGAAAACATGTTTACAATATTTTACTTCACCACCCTGCAACTCACCCAGACTTTTCTGAAATCATTCTGCTGTGTTCTGTGTACGGCACGACAGAGTTGCCACCACCTCTGAGGCTGGATTCAAAGCAAGAAATGTGCAAAGATCAGAGACAGATGATTCAAAGTAAGGATGGATGGGGTTTAATGCAAAAAGCATGCAGCAACATGCTGAACAGGCGTGCTTGCATTGTTCCTGCTGGAAGTGTGCTGATCTGTGTGATCTGTTGCAGTAGGAGCATCACAGAATGATTTGGGTCACAACAAACAGAGAGCTGGCAACTTTGAATTAGTTTATGTTTTAACCTATGAAACATATTTTCAACTAGGCAAGATCCATGGAAATAAATGCAGTGTTTGTGTGTTGCCAAGGCTTCAAATCTGAGCAAGAAAAAGAAAAAGTATTTCAGGCTAGGCAAGTCCCAAAATATTCACAGCAAAGTGGTAAGGCACACATTTCTCATCTATACTTCAACTGGCCAAGGAGAAATATCTCAATTTAATAAGCATCCCTACCAGTTCTCAGGAAAGGCAAAACTGCCTCTCCCCTTTGCCCGGCTGAGTGAGGGGACAGCCCTTGCCCTGCCACAGGACATGCAGCTTCTGGCCAGTGTTTCCGTCTCCATTCCTCCATGCCTTTTGCCCATGCTGCCAGCGAGTGCCAGCGTTACAGACCTTTGAGCACAAGACTTGGCATTTAAAATAAAAATACCACTCTTGATCTCTTTTTTTTTTTTAAGGAAAACCTCCACTCCATCACAGCAGCAACAGTCAATCTAATCATGTTCAGGATTTAATCTATCACATCTAAACCAATATGATACAACTTGCTCAGGTGGGAGGGTAAGGGACGTAACAAATATACTCAGAAATGCCTGATGAAGAGAGAAGCCAGAAGAAGGCATTTCACAGGTTTGTCCCTCATTACGTAGCTGACTACTGCTACCCACTCCCTCTTCCATCGTTTGCACCCTGATGGAAGAAGACCTTAAGCTGAGGGTTTCAGCAGAGCTCAGGCTAGCTCTGGCTTTGAAGTCAGACCAAGTGAGTCCCAGTACCGCAGGAAGACCCTAAACTGGGACAGCAAAAGCTGACATGAATGTAGTTGAACAAATTGTTTAAAGGGAAAGCTCAGATTTACATTTCAGTCCCTCAGCAGATGAGAGCTCAGAACCTGGCTATGTCCTTCAGCAGAGATGGGACGTGCCAGTCCCACGATCTAACGCTGCCTCTTCTTGCCTACACGGGTAACACTGACTCTGGGGAGTAACTGTCTACAGAATTGATTCTTTATATGGAAATATCAACTCACGAGTACCTTTCCAGTGCCAGCTCCAAAGCTGGTGTTTATTTATTCATTTTCATTTTTAAAAAGATACTCAATCCTCCGTGTGAGCCATAGCTGATACATAATGACAGTCGATGCTTGCCTACATGCTCACAGCACCACCGGTTTCTGACTTACTGCATTAAAGCAATGTACTTGGGGACAACGTGAGTACGAAAGGCACTGTATAAATCCAAATTCTATTAGACACTTCATGCAATACATGTTCATTGTACGGTACTTCACCAGGGCTTTATCTTAAAAAGAGAATGGAACACAAGACTTAGAAAAATGGTTTGCTTACAATCAGCAAAGAATTATTATTCTGGTGCCGTGCTAATACATTGTCATACAAATGCCGAGGCAGCCTGATAAGAGTTCCACTGTTTAAGTTGAAGGCTTCTGTTCTGTCTTGAGATATTTGGGCTACATTGTTATTCTTAAATCATTCTATTTATAATATGGAGAGTGGGTCTAAATTGAAGACAATCTTATGCTATTTTTTTTCTTCAGTTCTAACTATTCAAGGCCAGTCCCAAATATTTAATTAATTAATTTAGTCTGAATAGTTGGTATTTTTCAGCATCCACATACAATCTTTCAGTGGATTTCGGTAAATCATCCCTGAAAGCTTTTTTTTTTACTTAGATACTGTTTTTGCACAGCATCAATCATTCTACTCTTTGACAGGAAAAAATGTTTTCTAAATCTGGCTTGCTTTATTGTTCTCCATTACATAAATAAAATGATTTATGGAGCAAGAAAAGGAAAGAAAGAAGAAGGAAGAATTGTCTGATCTTTTTAGAATTATTTTTTCTTTATCCTGAGGTTTATGCATTTTTTTTCTCCTGGACTTGTGTTCACGCTGAAGAAGAATCTTGAGTTTCTGCGGACTTCTGCTCTGTATCTTTTGCACCATGCCCCGAAGATTAGCAAAATGTCAGACTACTCCTCAGTTTTGGGTGAGATAATGCAGGAGATCTGAAGATCTCCCATCAGCCTGACAGCACCGTGTTTCTCAGAAACCTGCCGTCCGGCTGCTTCAGCACAGCGGAATGGGTGAAAGGGATCAGAGCGGGGTGCTTCCCATTGCTGCACAAGGCGAGGTGGTGGGCTCGCCACGGGAGCATGGGTGCCAAACACACGCATGCACATGAATCAAAATTATTGGTTGCTATGGTGATGGAAGACAAATGATGCTTTTTGCAGATTCATTGATGGCACTGTGTCAGATAATCAGGTGCCACAGGGCTGCAGGAATTCTTCATCAGGATCTGCCTCCAGCTCTCTGCACTTACAACCAAGCCAAAGATACTCAGAGAAAAATAATACCTGTAGCTAACTCTCAGCTGTAAGCCTTCACTCATGTGAACAGAGTGTGAGAGCACAGCACTTTCATGGCTGCTCCGACGGACATTGATGCGGTTGATGGTCCACTACCGGATTTAATAGATTGCAGAACATCCCTGAGCTGACACAGCTATGCTGGTTGGTCGGGATACGTGTGATTGTCATCCTCGTGTGAAATAGCTCACGTGTCTTCTGTCGTACTTAGGTGCCCAGAACTCACACTGTACCTGAAGCCAGCAGAGTGGCATCGCTCCACTTCCTTATGCTACATATGTGTAACAACAGCTACTGACACTACATTTCCATTACGCTTTTTTATTGAAGAATCTTAAAATAGCAGGCACCACCAAAGTATCCACATCTTGCAGTATAAACAGGATGCAGAGAAACATGACTGGCAGTATCTTCATGGAGCTCTGGTTTAGAGAAAAGGGCTGGGTAAGAAAAATCTTAGAAGTAACTTAAAACTGGCTTTGGTATACCATTTTTCTGGGGCAGACAATACTAGGGAGGGATCATTTATCATAGGTACATTCTTGTAATATGCAGAGAAACAATTTTTCAGCTCTGTGTTATCTATTGCTGCTCCTTTTATGTTCTAATTGCTTACTATGAGTTTCTGTTCGAGAGAAAAAAAATTAAGTATATTTCAGAGTGATTGGAGTCCTACACACAGTTTTTGTGTGATATATTCAATACTTTATGATTCCTTTCTTCTTAAGTATTTCTAAATAGCAGCACCTTGTAGGCTGACTAAGAGAAATTGGATGTGTTTTTATTGAACATAAGTATATGCACATTATAACAGGAGATGGAATCTTATAGGTGTGGGGAAAGCTTTAAGGTTGAACTATTACATCTCTAAAGGAAAACAAAAGTCTGCTGAAAATAAGAGCTGTGTCTTTTGACCTTTATGCCGTCACAGTTTTGAAACAAAATCCAGGATTGGAAGTCAGAGGTAAATTCTTGTTCAAAGCCTGACGTTATATGCATTTTCCTGGCAGCAGCAGGTTAAACGTTTTCCCCTCCAAGCAAAGCAGCAGTGGCTAAAGGCTGGACCCATGGTCCCAGTCTGCTTGTCGAGCGGGAGAGGAGAATGCTTCCCAGGGTGCTGGTGGGCGGGAGGACCCCGGCTCTTGCAGCTGTGTGCTGCTCCGTCTGACCTCAGGCGAGCTGTTTTATCTGTCCGGCCTCCACCTGCGCTTGCTCTGGTTTTATCTATGCAGACTGCAAGGCATCCGCATCTCTTGCTGAGTGTTTGAACCCCTGTAGCGAAGGGGGTTCCTCACTTCAGTTTAGATGGTGACAGACATCCTGGGATTTGCAGAGGTTTTGAAGCACATCCCCAATATCTATTCCACTATGCTAGGAAGGGAAAGAAGCATAAAGATTCATACTGTATCCTTTGCCTTGATGTATATGGTCATACCAGGCCTATAGTCTACCAACAAGTTAAAAATGTATAAGAGTTGTTAAGGAAAATAAGAAATTCAGTGACGAAAAAGCTTTGCAATCAGTGAGGGAAATTACTGAGGTTTCCTCTGGAGTATATAGATGATTATCAAAACCTCCAACTTTAGAGCATCAAGAAATAAAGACTATTACTGTATATATTTATACATACACTATGACAGTGATTTTTATTAGAATCTTCAGGCTGCTTGTGTCGGGACGTGTTTCACCGTACACAGCAAGGCAGTGCAGAGATAGCTGAGCTACAGGTGACTGACTGCCAGACAGCAAGAAAATTAGCAGGGAAATCTAACCTGTACAGAGCTTTGGCCTCCACAGTCAGACTGTTTCCGGTACCTGAATTTGCTTGTTCAAGTAGCAGACTGAGTATTAACCACCATGCTGCTGAAGAAGGGCCAGCAACAGGTTAACAAGCTCACTTCTCCTTGGGGCAACGGAGGACAAGCACTGTCATATACAGTCACAGCTGGGGTCTGCTCTGTGTTTTCCCAAGCAAACTGGGCAGGCAGATTGTAGCTGAGCTCTCACTATGTCTTCTGGGTGTCTCACATGATTTCTTATTTACATTAGTGGAAATAAAATACTGGAAGTTAATTTTATAGACCATCATAATCATTGATGCAAGCACTAAGCCCATTCACTCAAATAAAAATTCTGGAGTTTATTCAATCAAGAAAATATATTGAGTTGATTTATGCCCCTGGGTCAGGAAGGCTGTGCAGAGCTTTGGGAACCATCTTTCTCTGCAGTACAAGAACAGTGGTTGGGGAGGTCAGCGGGGAAGGTGAGCCAGGAGCAGAGGGTGAACACTGCTCCCTCGCCATTGGGGAATTGGGATGCAGAGCAGCAAGAGCTATGGGCCCTGACCACGGACTCTGAGCTCTCTTGTGTTTGGAGACTGAACGTCTGAAGTCTGACCCAATATACAGCAGGTGAGAGCAGAAAATCCTCACAGCCCGCTCAGCCTGACGCCAACCTTGGAGTGCCTTCCAGAAGAAGCCACCTTTCAGGGCAAGTCTGAGGAGCAAAGCTGGACAGCGAGTAAACATTTCCTATGTTATAGCTGCTATCCGAAGATGACACTGGAGTGTTAAGAAGCATTTTAGCCCCTTGGCAGGTGGAACACTGGTGCAGTGAGAGCTGCTGCAGCCCACCCCGCACTACTGGAAATAGTCTCTTACAAGTCCTCGGCAGACTTGTATTTCCTGTCTTCACTGTGCAGATGTGGAGCCAGTCTCATGGCTGAGGCCTGGGACCCTACAAGTCTGTCTTGCTGCACTTACTGAGTCCTTAACGAAAAGAATGCAAAACACAAAGAAAGACAGTAAAGGAAAAGGGAACTCTATACTTTCTCAGTTGTGGCTTTTTAGAGCAACCCTTTTTAACACAAAATCGTGTTCAAGGACCAGTTCATCTAAAGGAAAAAGTGAATATTAGGTAGCCAGTATGAGAAAGAGGGTAACACTCTCTGATGGACAGCCCAGTGCTGTACACTCGTAACATTTTGTTAGGAAATGTATTATGCTCATGTATGAGCTTGAAAAAAAAAATCCATTTCTAGTCATTTTCAAGATAGGGAGAGAGAGAAAATCCTTTTCTGGAACAAATGAACAAAAGAAAACAAAATTCAAGGTCACAGCTAAATATAACACACACAAAAAAGAAAGCAAGTCCAACAGGCATCGAGTAGCTGTTCAGATACAGTAATCTAATGAAACCAATTGTCCCTGACCTATTAACATTCTGAAAATGCAAGCATACACTTACAGCCTGTGTACTTGCAAAAAACCCACCCAGACAAGAGGGCCCTTAGGGCAATACAGCCACCTGAGAGAAAGAAGACAAAAGCAAGTCTGAAGTACATTGTCAAGATTATTGACCTTATGCCCTGTATAGCAGCAATACCTAAAGCAAAGACTCCGTTTTGCATGTCGTCCGCTAACATACTGAGTATTCACAGGCAGCTCTGTATGTAACAGCCAACTTCAGAATCCTTTCAGCTCACAGTATGTAACTGTTCTCAAAGGCACCAAGCTCCTGTGTATGCCCACCCTCTGAAATGCACGTACAGGAGGTATCTGCACTCGCAGTTAGCTCACTCATCTGCTGTCAGTAGCAAAGTGACAAGAAGCACAGACTTCACCCACCCCAGCTTTGTTGCTGTCTCTGCATATGCTGCAGTCCCCGCTCCTGAGGGCAGCGTAGGCACGCAACTCGGGAAAGAGCTGCGTTACGCTCCCCAGTTCATGAGCAGCTTTCTGGCCAACTTGCTGAAAACTTCAGATGATGTGAGAGAGGGAAGGGCAGGCAATATCAGGCTGTAGAGAAAAGCCTAAAAATCTACTTGGGACTCTGCCAGAGCAAGTGATGTCTGAGCAGAGAGAAGATGAACGGAACCATGCAAATCCTAAGCACATTTCCCTGGCGAAAGCAGCACCTCTGTAACAGAGGGATTGCCAGAGCAGGCTTGGTGAGGCAATAACTTCCCAGTGATCCTAGGCCACGCTCAAGATCTTCGCAGTCTTAGGACCTGGCATGAACGTGCCAGGAGAGGAACAAAATGATTGTGCGCTCTGCAATCCCGACTCTGCAAGGTGAGACCTACCTGTTGCAGCAGGCATTGTCCTGAACTTTCCCCTCTCCCTTACACCTGAATTCAGCAAATTGTTCAGAGAACTCAGCAACAGATAAAAAAGTTTGAACTGTTCCTGTGAAGAAAACTATTCCAAGTTTTGAAATGAGAAAAATGGCAACCTTTCTCAACCTTTCTGCCGAAAGGGGTAGACCCAGGCAAGCCAGGCAATTCCTCTTGCCTCTCTTGAAGCAGTGGATGTGGTTTGGAAAGCAAGGTGATGGCTTTCATTTCACCTTTAACCTTTTGGCATATGGAATCTTGAGAAAAAAATCACTAACAGAAATTCCTAGACTAGTGGCTGAAATAAAATGAGATGCATAATATCAAAAACATCGGGAATTTCATTAATGCTGAATACAGAAAATAATAAGGGGGAGAAAGTGCCAGTTAGCAACTAGGCACTTCAGATAAATGTCACGTAGCGAGTACGTGCATTACTTCGCTGCATAGATTGTTCTGACATGTCACATTCTGGACAAAATGTAAGAGCTGTGCCTTCTCTGGCATTTCAGAGCTCAAGACGCATGGACTGAGCGCAGGAATCCTTGTAGCATGTTTTGTCTCTTATGAGATTTTATACTTGAAACTGCATTTGTTTATCTTTAAGCACGGCACTGTACACGTTCCCATAATTTGCATTTCAAACTTGGCAGAGGGAGAAGAATAAAAATACATAAGGCAAATTTTACCATTATCTATGAATTTCTGTGGTTTTATCAGTTTCACTCAGAATCCAGCATGTCTCTGTAAGGCTGTTTGTAAAAGATAAAAACAGGAGTTTCAGGTTGCTAAAGCAAAATATATTGATTAAAAAAGGAAGAAAAAATAATTGGAGGAAAAGCATATACCTATGCATTAAAACAATCCTCCAAAATTATGAACCAGGCATAAAATGTGCATTCTTAATTGTGGGAGACATTTCGTGACAAGTGTCAGTCATAGTCTTTATCAGTCTGAGACTGCTTCTTGCTGCTCTCATCTTGGGTTGCAAGTAAACATCGCTCTGATCACATTAATCTTTACTATTTGAAGAAACAGCTTTGAGATGGTTCTTAATCAATGGCAGTGGAGTTACAAATGTCTGCATGAGCTCTGAATCCAGCTTTTTTCTCCTTCTAAAATTGTTTCTAGTGACAGTGAATTTTCTTTTTGACTCCGATGCCAACCTTTAATCAGGTAAATGTGCATTTAAATTTACTTAATAGTAAAGCAAAGTTTACTCTGCATTTTCAGAAGGATTCTAGAGTTTGCAGGTTCCTTAATGATGGCAGCCCCACCTGAAACCCTCTGATGAAGCCTGAGAATCAGATATGAAGTGAAACATCTGTCATGTTTCTCCACCTTTGAATTTTCGCTCCCTGAAAAACATCTCAGGATACATACCACTAATAATTATTGAAGCATTTCAGTTACTTCATGTTGCAAAAGACAAATTCTGATCATGCAAATACAGACCAGTATTTTTGTAACATTAAACTGGATTGAGCAAATGGGACTGATTAAAATTACCAAGGAAAAAAAGGGTTAGTTTTAACCAGGATTAGTTTTCCAGGTTAATTCCCTAGATAGCCAGAAAAATGGTTATACCACCACAAGTAAGAAACAGAGCAGGAACAAATATCTGGTGCTGGAAGAAAGGAGGTACATTTTTTTCAGTGGCAATAGTGGTTTAACATGATTATGGAATAGCAGCTAGTGTAGCCCATTTGAAATCAGCAAGCAAACCACAGTAGCAAATTACACTTCTGCTGGTGCATTTGTGGGCTCCGAAGCACACCTAGGTGTGCAGCAGCCACACTCATTCTCACACTTTCTGGAAGTGTGCATCCAACAAACTCCATTTCCCTTACTCCATTGACAAAGTGTGACTAACATACATGCCTTTTATAAGTTTACGTAGCTCTCATAATATAGTATACAATCCCTTCTGCTTTCCACACATTCCCCTTATCTTCAGTTCTATACTAACAGAAATAGCTACATTTTTATTTTTGCCAATTCTTAGACAATATATACAGTATAAAACTTAATCCACAGCAGGAGAGAGAAGGAATAAAATTTCAGGTATTTTTCTCCTTGAAGCTCTCAAAGTTTTTTCTAAACAATACACTTTTATTTGGATAACAGAACTTTAACTTTTTTAGATCAAACATGCTCTCTTCACATTTCTACTGTAGCAGAGTGACTGTATTCCATACTGGAAGCTAGCTGTTAAAGCTGAGAGAGCACGCAGACCACAGCAAGCACAACATAGGGATACCAAAGGGCAGGAAATACAGTAAAAATATGAGGATCTGATCAAAGCGAGGCCTTCTCAACAGGGCAAATCCTCTGCTTAATCCAAAGCTTGCAGTGGGGGGCCTTTTCACTTACCTGTTCTAGCTTCTTTCAGCAGGTGAGGAAAATCAAATTAATATCCTCCCATGGGTGCCTATTTGTCTCACCATGGCCCTAAGCACTCCTCTCTGAATGTTCCTTAAATGAAATACAATTATTTGAGAAGATGCATAAAAAACCTCTGAGAGATGAACAGGCAGGCTGCTATCAAAGGGGTTTTTAGTAGCTGTTTACTTTTTTCCCAGCTGAGGACAATTAGCCAAATTAGAAGGTCCAGGCAGTTGCAGATGATACAGGTAAACAGAAAAATGCTGATACTAGTGATGAGTGGTTTTGACACTGGGAGTTCTGAAGGTCAAAAGGAGGAGAACTTGAGACAGCAACAACAGTCAGGCTTCTGAAACTACTGATAAGTTGTCTGATTATTCTACTAACCAATGTCGGTGTAAATTTTGGGTTATATGCTTCCAGTTCATGAAGGGTTTTGCTTTCTGAACAGTTCAGATTGGTTGGTTATTTGCAAGAATGGCATTTATTACTCTGTGAAGTTTTATCAGGATGGTTAAAGCAAATCCTGTTCGTCAAGCACGTAATGACAGTGGCCCTGAGAGAGAAAACAAAAGCAATATGATTCACTAAGAAAAAATGGCATTAGAAAAGCCCTTATGTAGCCTCATTATTTAAAGAGGAAATATAAACCGTTGTCGAATGCAAACTGAGCTCTTTGTTTTCTATCACTACAAATAGTAACTGCTCCAATGAGAGAGTGCCAAAACTGCACACATTTGTGTAAAATGAGTGGCATTGTTTATACATCTGCTTAATATCTCTGTTGAATTTGTATTCAGACATTAAAAAAAAGAAATAACTGCATGAGCCCACCACAAAACATCATCCTCCTTGGTGCTTTGCTTCCACAAGGGTATGTAAGTGAGAGATGGCCACTGAATTTAGAGAGGAACAACAGCAGAGTCAGTAGAGCATTAGAAGAGCATTCAAAGTACCAGGAGATGAGGAAAGTCTACCTTTATTTCCTCATTGCCCCTCATCACATTGCACAAAGACTTGGACATAGTGCAGATGCCTGGCTGGGGAGTTCCTGGACTGCCTGATGACTGAAGAGCACTGGATGTGCATACGGGTGCAGCCCTGATAACCAGCTGCAGCACAATTATACCTGAAGAGCAAACTTGATTTTTATACCTACCGCTCACTTGTAACTTAAGTCCCACAGCTCTTGCCACAATCACACAGCTCACTGTGAATATACAGAATATTTTGAAGTAACAAGGTACCTAGTACTAGAAACAGTTGTCCTATTATTCTGAGCTTGACAATTGGGAAAATTTTCCAAATTCAAATGCTGCATATTTGAGCTCCTAAACTGATTTGAGTTTGAGGCAGATACTGCAGAACTACTGCAGAAGCTGAAAAGAACAGCTGCAGCCACATCTTTTCATGTTGCTAAGTTCACCTCTCAGTGTGAGCACAAAAGCTGCTTCTAGAAATTCTAAATTTAGTATTCACTGAACAGATTCCTAAAACATTAGAGAATATTTTTATATGTGATCATTTCCTGGCAAGATACACTGAATGCTGGCATACTATATATTATCTTCTAGATCATGTTTGGTCTTAGCCTAGCAATGCAGGACTGAAGGGAATAAATGCAAGGAAACTATCCCCTTGACTATCTAAATGTCACTAGGTACAGCTGTATCTTTAGAGTAGACTGCCATAAGTTAATGCAAAGACATTCCCAGACCAGTACTTCTACCAGATAGCCTATTAAACCGGAGAAGTGTTTGGTTAGAGGAGACATAAGCATAGCTCAGTGCAGCAGGGGGAACTGTTCACCTGTGCATTACAGATCCTAGGAAAGTAATTAGCACATTGAGCATAATGTTTTGCAGGTTTTTTCCAGGCTACTGATAATCCAAAACCTGGCTGCACATCAGTGTCATAATCCAGCCCTAAATTAGGGGAAAACAGCCTGGATCCTATATCAATGAAAAGAGGTGGGGAGAGGTAGAGGACCTGGTCCAGTTATGCCTGCGCCCAGAAATTACATAAATACGTATTTTGAGAGATTTTCCTCCCCCACTTAGGAAAATGTCTGTAGCTGCAGTGGCGATAAATGAACTGGCCAGCAAGCACTCTGAGAGGCTTTTTATTTTTTTTTTCTTCTTAAGTAATAGCAGTTTTGTCCCTTCTGATTTATGCTTGTGTTATGTAAAACAGTCGTGTAAGGGAGAGCTGTGGAATTTGCTTTCCATGTAATGCTGCCAAAGTGGTGTAATCAGGTTCAGGCAGTGAGGGTGCGGCATTTTGCCAGTGTTAAGCCTGAGTAAACTGCAATGGAAATTGAAGCGGTCAGTACTGACTGAACTGTGGCCCCAGATTAAGCTGAAATCTTGCTAGTGTCATGGTGGGACTATTGAGGAGTTATAATCCCCTTGGTTTTAACTAGCAAGGGGCAGCTTCACTCATGTGATAAATAGCAGGAGGCAATCTTCCCCAAATTATCACCAAATGAGTAGAGACTTAATGCTTTGAAACGTGAAACTGTGAAGGCTGCCGTTATGAAATTACTGCATTAGAGTAATAGCGGAATTGTTCCAATTCTCTTCATTGCTCCTGTGGATTAACTGATTTTATATTATTTCCCAGTGATACATACTGTATTATTTATTGCTGTAATCAGTAAGATTCCAGTACCATAAATAACTTTGCTTGCACAATGTGTGACTTTTTTTTATGGATCCACATTAATGTATTAAATTAGATTTCACTGGAGATAGCTTCTGCTCCAGTGTGTCCAGAGAATGCATTTATAAAGACAGCTGCTTGGATGACCTTGTGCTTGAACTTTGGGTTTTTTTTGCAAAAAAGGTTTCATAAAAAGCAAGAAAGAGCATGAAGTAGGATCATGGAAGTTAAGAGACAAGCGAAGCCAATATGAGGATGCATTTCTTTCTTCCAAATGTTACTTCCTTTAAGATACGTAGTGAACACCTGAAGCTTTTGTAGTCCTACCAACTTCAGCTGAGCAGTTGTTATGAATAATTACTAATGCAGGACAGGTAGGTGATTAAAAATTGTTTTTGTTAAGAAGCAGTGCAGGTGAGCACTAGGCAGAGACCTGCTCCTCTGGGGCGATCAGGCAGGCTGCTCAGAGGGTGCTAGAGCCTGACTTACCTTGATTTCTCTCAAAGGTGCTGAATGGTGACAGTGTGCGTTTACCTCAGCTCGCCACATCTTAAGCACGGTCTATTCTTTTAGGCTCCTCAATCTAGGAAGTGAAGATTTCTCAAAGGCTATCAACAATGAGTAATAGTCAGATTACTCAGTAATAGTCTTGTTTCAATTTTAAAAAGAACGGTAATGAATTAAGATCTGTTATAAAACTACCCTGTTGTGTGAATCACGATAGTCACATCGGTGTGACTCGCAGTTTATCGCAGCCGTGCTGATCTGTTGCCCTCTGTGGTCCTCTATAGGCTGTGAAGCAAAGATGAAATGGAAGTGGTGGTCACAGCAGATGCCAAAAACTCTGGTAAGACTTGAGTGGCGCTGGCATAAAATCCCGACCTACAAATGTACCGAGACCTGAGGAGACAAGGATTTTCCTCCCCGCCTCGGCCTGCTGAGGGAACTGCCCTGCCGCCCCTGCGCTGCCTCCCAGGCAGCGTCGCCTGCTCCGATTGGATGGCCACAGCATTCCCGCCTGTGTTCTGATTGGGTGTCCATGGTGTCCGTTTGGATTGGGTGGCCAGGTAGGGCCTGGGATTGGTCAACGGTGACGGCTCCCTGGCGGCTGGGCGGGACGGCACCCTGGCTGGCTGAGGGAAGCGGGGCGGCCATGTCAGCTGGCTGTGGTGGCTGTGGCGGGAGGCTCCAACCTCTGCTGTAGCTCCCTGAATGCACTAGAGTGTTCACCTGCTGCATGAAGACAGGCACACCCCCGCCCTCTGAGGACATAAACCAGCCTCCATTAGGAAATAAGGTAGCAAAAAGTGTGTAACCATAGCTGTAGTTCAGTGCAGAGGCACTGGTACCTGTTGAAGTTCACTGGCGACCTGCTGTCTCTGCCAGCATAAGCCCCAGGAGCTGCAAAAGGAACCCTGGAGAAGATCAGGGACACGGCTGCATAGCGTAGTGCAGGGTTGTGCAGCGATGCCTAAGCCGGCTGTAAATGAGATGCAAATGCTAGTTAGCATGGTGAGTTAACATTCACCTCCTCTGGGCGTATTTACCCGCTTTGTGGGGTGCGGGGCCGTGCGTCATCGCCTGACACTTCGCTTCAATGAAATACCTGCTGACATCTGCCAGTGCTGGTACGAAGCACAAAATGTCGATACTTCAGGTACAAAAGCTAATCCATATTTAAAGTTATATTCCTTAGATATTCCCAGATAGCTCGATTGTTTGCTTTTCTGCTGACCCGTAAGGTGAAGAATCTATATATGTGGTGGTTGTTCATATTCAGAAAAGCTTAGGTGCACAGGCGGGTACCCAGGTACTGTTGGGTGTTGTGATTCCTGAGTTAGCTCACAGACCTGCTGTGTAGCAGAGACCCCCGTGGGGTCTTGCTTGTGCTGCAGAGGAGCAGCGCGTGGATGTCAGTGCCACCCTAAGGCTGCAGGCAGTACCTGAGCCTCCTTTCGCCTCCCAGGCAGGTGTCAACTCAAATGCCAGGTGGTGATAAGTTAAATCATAGCAAGGGCTGTCGTTGTATCATCTACTTTAACAGATGCTTCATTTTAGTGCCACAGGTAAGTGACATTTGAAGATAGGCTTGCCTTCTTTTTCTCCCAACCAAGGAAAAGCTGAACTTGTAAGCCTTGCACTATGGTTGAGCATAACTGAGTGCCACTGAAAAGCCAAAGTGAAAGGGCCAGTGAAAGGCAAGGAACATGCCCAATTTACTGTAGGGACTGTCTCACTAACGCTGCCTAGAGGGATGAGACTCACCACTTTTCTCCAAAGTTTTATTTCTCTCTTGTGTTCTGAGGGATGACGTAAATGTACAAAAAATTCATGTTCTTTGCAAAACGGACCCAGAAGACTATTTGCAGTCAATAAGAACTTTCATCCTTCTCATCTTTGTCCTATAAACCTGCTCTGGAGAGCTCACATTTTTAAAAGACAGTTCTCTAACACTTCCTTAGCAGGAAGAGGGAAAAGGCACATTTTTGTTCAGTTGTGAAGTGGTACAATATTGCAGATTTGCCCTCTGGAACTTTCCCAGTGTGTATCAGTCCATAAAACTATAGAGCACTAGAGAAAGAAATATGCTTTCAAGAGGTGATCTCTGACGTTAGGTGGTAGACAGGAATCATCAGTAACTTCCATCCTGCAGCATGTAAGAAGGTATAATGATCCACGGACATGGCAAAGCAACATTTTATGCCTATTGTGTTGAGAGCAGGGTTTCTGGGCTACACCAGTGTTACAGTTACTGTCACTATGGTGTCTTAAGAAATGAGTCAGCTAATAAAGACAAAGTTTGTTTTGTGTTGTTTTGGTTCCTTTTTTTAAAGCACAGAAAATAATATCTGTTCAGCTCACGTATCTTAGAAAAATGAGCCTTTCCACCAACAAAGGAAAGATGGGGGGAAGCATAAGACATCAGCAGATATTTCTTTTTTGGAAGAAAGAACAAGAAAACAGCGTAGCAGCAAGATTTGTGCTTATTAAAAGGTAGCACTAGGGCTCTAGGCAGCATTTATCAGACA
Source organism: Haliaeetus leucocephalus (assembly GCF_000737465.1). Classification (NCBI taxonomy): domain Eukaryota; kingdom Metazoa; phylum Chordata; class Aves; order Accipitriformes; family Accipitridae; genus Haliaeetus; species Haliaeetus leucocephalus. The sequence goes on along the minus strand of NW_010972583.1, from coordinate 1,208,594 downwards.
CAGTCACAGGAGTCTAGTGTGGGATTTACCACAACAACTAATGAAGCCTGCATTTGTTCAAGCAAGTCAAATATCCCATTAAAAATCCTAGTTAGCATTTCCAGGTAGGAGAACCAAGAAAATACGTTTTCCAGAGGGGTTGTTTGTTAGAAACAAATCTAACAGAAGCTTTTCCCCAGTGGCCTAACCCGCAAGCTGCTGATGCTGACTGCCTCATCTGCGAGGTGCTGGGGTGTGGAGGACTGGCCTTAGCCACCCAGGATGGTCACAGGCTAGTGTGGGTCATTGTGCCACTTCCAATCCAGATAATAATATTTTCTTACTTCTAATAGGAGAAGAAATGCTTCCCTCCCCAAAATCTCAGCTCCCCGGAGGTGCTCCGGGCAGGTGTCCTGGTAGAAAACTGTCCCGGCTCTGAGCAGGCAGTGGCACGCCTGTGGCACAGTGCCTTTGGAGTACTGGACGTATGGTTCCTATGGCCAGGACAGGAATGGCAGCAGAGGCAGGGGCAGTTTGTTTTTCTGGGAGGCGTGGGGGTGGGAATTGTGTTTTAGCCCAAATGTCGCATGGGTTGTGTTTTAGGAGAGCGTCCTCCTCCCTCCATGTCTGGTCATGCAGAGGGGTGTATGTTTCCTTTCACCCGGGTTATGTGACGTGTGGCTGCAGCTGGAGCGAGGGAATGGTGCACAGCTAATGACTCCTGCTTTGTGAGTCCACATGCCAGATAAAACTTGTCAGCAGGCTTCATCATCTGTGCCTGGCAGAGTGTCCAGGGAGGAAAAGAGAAAACATGGGTTTGGGAATGTGTAAATTGCTTGTGGCATGACATGGGAGCATCAGAGAGGGGGCAGATATATGGTTCATACATATACTGTGTGAGATTGACATGTCTGTATCTGTTGCTTGGTCTCTTGTGTAAGATGGTCCATGAATACCAGGAGTTGGATTTCTGCCCATCTGCACATGCTCTCTCTTCCTACCCAGCGCCGTTTAGATTATCGGTAGCTTGATGAGGTGCGGTAGTATTTCTGACTGCAAAGTACATTCCCAGACCGAAATTCCCGGTGTGTGGAGGTAGCAGGAAGAGCTGCTGACTCCAGGCCAGATGCTCATTTGAATCACTACCTGCGAGAAGCAAAAAATGCCTAAAAGTATCTTATATTTTGGTGGTGTATTATCAACATTTAACTCGCTGTAGACCAAGGTATTCAAACTACTATATTTTAGTTACCGCCACTAAAATCCTCGGAACGTCAAAACACACACTGCCTTATTTTTTCTCCAATTGTGAATATCTTTGGCAAGAGAAATTGATCAATAAATTTTACTTTTAGTAAGGATAATTGTTAGAGAGGATCCTCTAGTAAAAGGTGATGATTAAAGTGTTCTTGTACATTTTTCACTCCTACAGAATTAATGTACAAGTTGTCTTTTTCTCACAGCACGCAAGCTCAGAGGTAAAGAATCTGTAAGGGACATGAATAGCTAAATGTGTGTGGGATAAAAAAAAAAGAAGATTGCAAGCTAGTCTTTAATCTGATGGTAATCTCTATTTTTAAGGCAGCATTCTTTGCTTTCCATGTATTAATTAAAGCATAAACCGGCTGCTAAGCTTATCTTTACAAAGTAGGAACTATTAATACTCTTCTTTTTTGTGCTTCTTTTTATTGGCTTTTCAGCTAAGGGACAGAAACGCTAGCTGAACCAATTAGCTATCTAAAGTTTAAGGCTTATTACACATGCTAAGAAATGAAATTCTTGAACATACAGTAATGAGGTACCTTAAAATGCAAGAGAGTGGGCAGATGCAATCAATCAAAATAAATCCATTGGTGATACTCTCTTTAACATTTTATTGGTAACTATAAAGTGAAAGTAGACCAGCAGTGATCAGAATAGAAACCCTCTGATTAAAATTCAATTTGTTTCCCTTTCCGTAGTTTAGAAGACTCCATTCAGCAGGTAAGGGTGAATGCACTCTGGGAAAAACAAACAGAATTAAATGAAGACATCATCCGATTCAGACCTGGAAAAATAGACCTTGTGCTTCTCCCTGAAATAAACAGTCTGACATTACACATTAGCATTGTAAAAAGAGTAAAATATATCCAACAATTGGAAGGATTGGGCGTTTTAGATAAATATTTTTGTTGTTGTTGCCTAAGACCATATATTTTTGTTTTCAACTCATTAACCTGAAGACAGAAAGAAATTAATTCTTGGGAATGCTGTAATGCCATTACTAGGAGTGTTTTAAGGTTCAGTACTCAATGCAATTCATTTCCCCAACACTTAGCAATAATGCTTACATACATTTGTATGTATAATATACAAATATGAGCCGGTACTGTAGTGGCAAGGATGCTTTTGTCCTCTGAGGAAGCTGTCTTACTAAGGCTGTCACGCTCAGACTGACTGTGTGGGACCCCACCGGCTGGCAGCAGGACAGGCCCGTCGGTCTCTGCAGTGAACACGTGGGGCTGCGGGAGTAGGCATATTTTCAAAAGAGACTTTCAAAGTTATATATACTCTGAAGTGCCATTAGTAGCTCTGCACTTAAGGGGCTACCTCCCCTGCTTTGAAAATGTATCCCTGGCCTTATTTTCTAAAGCTTAATTCTCCTTTTGGTAGTGGCCACTCTCAGCAGGGACGGAATCAACTGCTGCTGTCTTCAGCAGGAATTCAGGGCAGGTAAGCAAGAGTCCAGTGGGTACCTCAATCGTCTGCTAATGCCAACCCTTGGCTATTACACATAACCTAAGCTTATATATGCACCTCTAACTTGGTGACTTTGGGCAGAAATCAGGCAATTTGATACAGAGAAGATTCTTTTCAGCAGATCAAGAAAACTTTAAGGAAACGCCCACTGGCATTGCCATGATTAGTATCTCACTCAGCTCGATAAATCTCTTTAAGACAGTGGGAGAGTCATCATATTTGGAGCTGCGCTGCCACCAGACTAGATGCAGGAAACCCACAGCCTTCAATGGGAAAACCAAAGATACTGCAGAAAGTAATGCTCACAGTTTTTGTGTAGCATTTTCTAGACATAATTAATGCTATGTTGTATTGTGCAGTCTATCAAAGGTACAGCTGCTTGGGAAAGTGTAACATCAGGATCTTCAGATCCTGTACTAATTCCTATGAGATTTTGTATTCAGTCTGCCTCAGTTCCCTCTGAACTATCAATTTATCAAGCTAGACTCATTTGGGATGCAGCTGCTCTGCGTCTCCTGGGGTCTTACAGATCTCAGCGTGCAACCTCATTCCCACATCCCTGCCGTAAGCTCCTACTAAAGCAGCATGCAGTTATTGTGATATTCTTCATCTCGTCTTCTGAACTGCCACTGCATGCTCTGTGTTCTTCCCTGGTCAGCCTGTTTCACCCCACAGGCAGCTGCAGTTCAGCATCAGGGGAAACAATTCTTGAGTGTGCAAATGTTTCTAAAATGTTTTTAGACACTTTTGAAACAAAAGAGGCTTTACAAGACCTATTATTATATTATTATTCTACTTCCACAGAAACATTTAAAGCGTGAGTATTGTCTTAGCAGGGTTGGCTAGGAAAGATGCTTGATGTAGTTGATGCTTTTAAAAAAGTGCCTTTGTGTCAGACGATTGCAGTTCACTATTTGGTAGGTTACCAGCGGAGACACTTCATCAGCTCCGTTTCATTTGGAAGGCAGCTGCTTTCTCATGGGGTCCCGTCTTCCTTAGCTTGCTGCCTCTCTTGCCTCCGTCTCCCCACTGCCTCCCAGAAACTGTCATGTTATGGTTTACTGATAACCAGGCAACCTCAGGTCAACTTGTTTTCTTCTGAACTTTTATCAAGTTGTGTTTGCTTGCTGATCTAGCTGCCAGTGCTAGCAATCTGGTTGGCTCAGTAGCAGCAGTTCATTATACTCTTTATACCTGCCTGCTCTCTTTCTCCAGACAGTTCTTGTACTACTGTGCACTGCTAAATATTTCCCTTTGCCTTTGCTGGTGTACCTTTCTCCTCATCAACAAGCATTTCACAGTTTCAGTTCACAGGGTGCTTTTACAAGGATGCTGAAAAATGTAGAACAGTTTTGTAGCTATGCATCCCAACATACAACAGGAGCATTTAATCGATATAGCTCATTTTGTTCCTTCCTCTCGCCCTACTCAATTTTGCAAGGAGACGGGCAGACAAATGAAACCTCAGCATTAAACTTGCACCCAAACAGACATGCTAGACAGGCGACGCATCAGATTTTTGTTTGTGTTTTTGAAAGGAGCTTAGTTTTCAGATATGCTAATAAGATAATGGTAACTCCTTTTTTTTTTTTTCCCTGGCATGGACATTTTTATGGTTTTAGGTTTGGATACAGCTCACTTGTGCTGCCTGGAGTTCTAGCTGAATCTTTTTAATTTATACCTTCCCTTAAAGAAAAAAAAGTAAGAGAAAAAGGCCATGATGGCTTAAATGCCACCATCACCATATATATTGCCTCTCATCTCAAGTTCTGCCTCTGCAGGGGTCCCTTCACAGAGTCCTCTGAGGACTCTTAGCCTTATTCTACCAATAGCTCTCTGTTGAAAGCCTGTGCTGAAGAATTATTTCTTTCTTACCATTAAATAGCAATGTGCAGAAGAATACATCTAGAAATTCATTTTGCATGTTACAATACAAGATGGACTTTCACTCAGGGCAACTGGCTAATTCAGTACAGGCACCATCCAGAAAATTTGTTAATTCCTTGGATTTTTTTCTGTATAATGTACATTCTTGTGAAATAAATGCACTTTCCCCCTTAAAAATAGTAACAGTTAGGAACAATACAGCCAAAATGTTTTATTTGGGCAATACAAATACAATCAAATCAAAAATATCACAGATTTTCATACATTAGTAAGAAGTTACTGTACACTTGAACAGTTGCCATTTTTACAGCTAACAAAGCTTTACCTTTATTAAAATGTATTTTCCTCTCACATAAAATATACACTTTTCACTGACGTATTTTACATCATACACCTCTCTGGGATAAGAAACATTTCACAAACAATGCACAACAGAGGCCATCTTCTCTAAACCCATACAAAATATTACATAGAAGCGAGAAACACTGGTATATCCTACTAGGCTGCAGCCCTCAAATGTCATAGTCTGTTGCTACTAAAAATACTACATGCATCATAAAATGCTGTACATCGTTTAAAGTTTGGACTTGTCAGATTTGATCCTAGTTCCACACGGTACTTTGTAGTGAGTGTTAAACATTGCCTTTATATTAATGGCACACTGACTCTTCCTTTCTGTTCACATCTGCAATTAAAAACCCCTCGAACGATGTTCCTAATGCCAGAGCAAATGCAAATGATTTTGCAATATAACACCACGGCTGATCATTTGATGCCCTGTGTGCCTCACAGACACACAGTCTGCTCAGTCTTCTGACAGCATAATAAACATCTGAAATGAAATCCTTGATCCATTGAAATAAATGGAATCTTGCCATTGACTTCAGTGGAACCAGATTTTAACCCTGCAGTGGTGTTATATTTCCCTTACAATTAGTACAATATAAAAGGAGGGGAAAAAAGTTCCGTGAAGAAAGACTCCAGCCATGCTGCGATAGAGAGATCACTGGCAGCAAGCATCTCTATAATGTAAGGTTTCCATAAGAGCTTCCCCGGGGACTACCAAGAACTGTTCTTTCATAATCATTTTCTGATTTAATTTGGAGAACAGATGCAGGAAATAAATACACTCATCCCTACAGGCTCTTGCTGAGATTTGGAAAGAATTAGGGACTCTGTTAACTTCAGGTTAAACTAATTAAAAAAACATAGAAAAAGAAAATGTCGCTATATTTTAATCCTGGGAGAAGTTCTGTTGTTAACCTAACAAATGAGTTATGGAAAAGCGGTTTTCTCCCTACCCATTGTACAGCAGTAAGATTGCAAGGAAGTTACCGAGTGGCTTTAGAAAATTTTTTCCATGTATTTTAAAAAGAGGCTTTTTCTTTAATTGCAAATAGGAAGATCTGCCTGATTACTGAGACAGATACTCTATGTACTGTAGCATTGTTCTTGTAATGTTCTTTCTTGGCTTGAGTCCCTCCCGAAAGGCACCAGCCGCTTCCCGGTGCCGAGCCCCGCGGCTCCCGTGGGACGTGGAGGTGCTGAGCTGCCGCGGCACAGCTGCAGCTGGTGTGCCCAAGGTTTCGGAGGAGTCGGGCTAGGGCTAAAGTCCGGGAACTGTCAACCCAAGCCTGGTATCTCAAGGCGCCTTTCAGACATCAGCTTCTCTTTTTGCACAGGTTGTTCCCCTCCTGCTGCCAGGCCGGCTTTACACAGAAACACCCTTCCTACCTTAGCTCATCGCCGGGGAGAACATCCCCTGCCAGGATTTCTTCAGGTACCTTTGGATAGGGGATTGTTTCTCTTCAAAAAAATCCTTCAATCCTCATAAATAAGGCATCTGTTTAATTTAGTTACTGTAAACCACTTTTTAAAAACTAAAATCCTCACTGTATCCTGTCATCTTGAGATGATTTAGTTAGAAACGAATAAAAAAGAGTAATATATATATATATAAGTATCCTTTTCTAATCGTAACACAATGTACAATCCGCAACCTGATTCTGGAATAAAATACAATCCTTAACAGAAGCAGTGTGAATGTAGGGAAAAGTAATTCAATCATCTCCCATTATTTGTGCATTTACCATATTAAGATGGCTTTATCTTCTCTGTGGCTAATGGTCATGCAGAGAGAGGAAACGCTGCGTTTTTGCACTACCCCCAGCCTCACACCACAGTGCCGCAACACTGCTGTAGGACGAAATCCTTACTGTAACTGAGGATCCACATGGTGACTTTGTCAGGTTAAGAGAGGGATGGACGCAACAGGAACGTGCTCTTGGCGTTGGGTTTGGTAGCTGAGAAATGCATTGACCTGGCTGCTGCTTGAGCCAACGCAGGCAGTCTGGTTTCACTCAATCAACCCTTGTAGGAACTTTAGGAAAGTGCTTTCTGTGCTGCTGATTGATGATGTTTAAGCAGAATTTGATGCAGTTGGATACACACTAGTCATGGGAATACATTTTTGCAGCAGCGCAAGGGTGACCAGTGTACTGTGATGAATTATATTTCCTTGGATTCGCTTGGCTTATACTGTTATCAGCTATAAGCAAGCTAGAAAACAAACAAATACAATATCTGATCTTTTGACACAGATACTGTACATTGGGCTCAAAGCAGAAATTTCATCAGCAGAAGACAGATAAAAGTGTGAGGGGTATCATCCATAATGTGAAATCTGGCTCTGAAATTATGTGAATTGCACATTATACAGAAGCACTTCCAAGTTGCACTCGGCATTATTCTTAGATTTACTATGTAATTTAGGCAACAATTTACTTGTGAGGAAGCTGCCCGTGCACAAATAGGGGCAGAAGTTGGCTTTTCTTTTATCTATATGCTACTTTATTTGTCCTGGAATAAAACACAGCATTATTTGCTGACATTTGCCAATACCTCAGCTAAATGTTTACAGTCCTGAAATTCATTAGGCAGGTTGTCATGGTTGATTTTTGCTCAGGCTGATCATAAATAAAACTAGAACAAATTTACTTAATCTAAATTAAACTGAGGTTTGGGGAACTGCATAAAAAAGATGATTTCTTTTACAGTTAAGGTGTGTATATGGGATATCCTTTATACATATAATCATATCTGTAGTTTTTTTATATTCATGTTTTGTGTCTGAGTATATGAACACGCAGTGCATGCTTGGTTTCTTTGGATTACTAGTGTGCGTTTCATTCAGTAAGGTTGACTGTTGGAAACATTTTATAATTGCTTAGTATTAACTTGTCTAATTTACCGTGCCCCTGAATGACAGTCATACACCTCCATTTGTAGGTTGACTTTTGTTCTTTTACATGTTTTAATGTAATGGTTCTACTGCACGTTCTGTAGAGTGGAAATGAGAAGGGAAGTCCAGGATTTACCATGAATGCATTATGGAGATTCATAAGTAAATACACTGGGCAAACTTTCACTTTCTGTTCTGCTAATCTCAGAATGGTTTACTTCATTTAAACCACTGCTGTTACTTGACTGCAAAGCTGAAGCCATGGCAGAATGTGGCATGTATCATAAATCCATTGTATATAGCTCCTCTGCACATGCAGGGATGGTAGAGCAGCTCTGCAGAATAACCCCTCTGGGTACCAGGTGTATGCTGCCAGGTAAAAATGCCTGATGCACAAAAACACGTACCTAGCTCAAAGGTGACAAAATTTGTCATGGGGAAGTCAGCATTGACACGATAAAAGCAAAATTTGCTTTCTCATGGAAAATCCATTAAGGAAATGGATTTTGTTTTCTCACAGAAAGTATGTTATATACAGAGCTACAGAGGAAGAGCTGTACTAAGAAAATAACATGATGATGCTTTCTAGAACCCCTCTGCCATATGGATCGTGATTTCACATGTAAGCTCCCAAAAGCTGGATCTTCCTTCCTTTTGGTCTTAGGATAAAGGAGTTTGTACTTTCATTAAATCTTTTTGATTTTGTATTTATTTTAATAAGAGCATTTTGTTATTGTGGGTCATTAGTTCTTATATCATACATGTCAAACCTGGCAAGTTCCATTTAAAATATTCTTTTTGAAAGAATAGTTTTATACTTGCTAAATAACACTGAGGATTCACCTCAGGAATTTATTCTGCAATAAAAAGAATACCAGTCTTTTGCAAAAAGTTTTTTTTAAGATATTAAAATGAATGGAAAAACATTTGTTTTCATTCATCAACTTTATGTAAAATGGACCTCCCTCTGAGATTTTCAGAGGCACCATGATGTAGTGGGGTCCCATGAAAAAACAAAGGGGCAACTATCCCCATACTGAATTCTTTCCACGTGTTTTTTCTTTTTTTTTAAGGCTCATTTTCATAAACACTATTTTGATTCACATTTACTCAGATTATTCCACCTGGGAATCTCACAGGCTATGCTGCATTAATAGGAAAGCTAAAGACTCCCTCTGTCAGTGTGCCAGGGACTGTCACTATGCTTTATCAATTAAGAACACCAGAAAACTCTTTCATTTGCCTGCAAGGGATTAGATGGTGAAAACGAGAATCTAGACTCCATACATCCCTGAAGGGGTGAACCAGCGATACTGCTTGTTTTGCCATGCAGGGAAAGTGTCGCCCGAGAAGGCACTGCATCCCACCTGGCCTTTCATTGGTCATTGTTTGCAGAGAAGTCATCGCATTACAAACCAGCAATAATTCTCTAGCATTGATTAGATTTACGTGGGTGAAGGATTGTACAAATGTTTACTTTAACCTCTAGCAGCTGACATGGAAGCTTTATGTTCTGAACCAGTGAATAATGCTAGGCTTTCCCTTCATGCTCCTTAATGCTTTTTTGACCTTATTTGCCTGTAAGTAGCTTTGCCATCAAAAGCTGTAATTCTGCTGAGTGATTTCCCAAATGCAAGAGGAGTCCTACTGTGTAATACTTGCCAGATCTCACAGTGTGCAGCATTACATTACATGCAGGGTTTACTACTGAGCGATTCCATTTTGCAGTCCAGCTAGTACCATCTCATAATTAAATAGCGAACTCATGCCGTGTAAAGGTCAAACGTATCAAACCTGCCAAAACAAAGGCCACATGTGCGTGGGACTCAGGAGATCGAAGACCAAAGTCAGCATATATATGGTATCCATTCATTAGCTTAGAAATTAGGACTTGCCATGGTAAGCAAATTATTTGCTGTAGATGTGCTGCATGAGAGTGTACTGCAGTGATGAAGCTCGTGCACGTGGCTTAAAATGGGCTTTAGCTTTGTAACCTGCATCAATTCCTCTCTCGTATGCATTAATTTTTTGAAAGAGAGGCATTAACAACACAGTAACTTTGCTTATACGTTTGCTTTGATCTTGTTTTTCGAGCCGTGTAATCAAGAGCTGGTGCTTGATAACTAAGATTGGGTTTTATCTGTCGAGCTTTTTCAAGCTTTTAGAAGCTAACAGGGAGATTAGGTTTTGAATATGGGCTTCATATCCTAAACCCTTATGCAAATAAGTTTAACAGATATGACAACACTCTGCTCCCTGGGTGTAATACAAAATAGACCATATTATTATATATTACACCTGCTCTGTGAGAAAAAAGAATAAGTGGGTCACAGTAGCTTTACTGTGTCCATAAGTGTTCATAATTCATTCCTCTTGTCCTAGAAATGAGCTTTAGCCTGTCTTTTACGGAACTCATCCTATCTGCTGTTCGTTTTGCACAGGTAAAAATAATTCAGACCCTTTCTAATAATTCGCTACTCCAGTTTTAGTTGGTAATGTCTAGGCTGGTTCTTGCTTCATTCCCTTCTAATACCGTTTGACCCTGGTTCACAGAGGTCAAATCAAACTGCAATAGCATAGTTGGCTTGACATATTTAAATCTGGTGTTTCACTGTAATTGATTTTGCACTGCACACAGGGGGTAAATTAAATACAATATGTAAGTATTAAACAGATATACTTGAGCCTCCTGTTACTACAACTTTTGTCTTTCAGCTCTGTCCTTACAGAGTGAAACTGTATTATAAACAACTATGCTCAGCTGAGTCTGCTGTAGACACAGCTATATTATCCTTGGGGAGGAGCTACACTGTGCAAACACATTGGAGGTTCTCAAAATACTGGATTTTGTTGTTGAAGAAAAATTGAGAAACAACTATTTTGCAAACTCCTAGCTGATGATGCTGAAACATAGTTTTTCTTGAGTATGGTACAGGATTGAGTTAGCCAAATTACCCTACCTGGCAACATTTGCAACAGCATTGAGAGCAGGGGCTTCTTTGGTGCTGGATCATTATCCATAGTTATCAAAGGAAAGATACAAGAGTGGAGCATTATTTAAATCGCTATGATTATGAAGAAATATCAAAATGATAACTGCTGAGTAAATGTTAATAGACAACATTGTCTGCTGGTGATGGTGAAAGAGTAGTACCCATTAAGAAGAAAAAAAAGGCATCAAATCCCTAGGAAAGCTGTTTTCCCTCTTGTCATAATGACCAATGCTGTTAACAGGATTTCTAATGGATGTTTTATACTCTTCCCTAAAACTACGTTACTAATAAAAGTCTTACTTTGTCATATTTATGTATTTATTTTCAGCATATAAAAATGTAGCAAGCATCCTGTCTGCTAAAGCACACTTGTAATCGAGCTTTAAAAGCTGGGTAAGCTGCTTCACAAAAGACACTGACAGTAATTGGCAAAGAGCCATCAGAGTTCAAACATTAAGTATTGACATTAGATTGAAAGGAAAGCTGATTCTGAAACAAGTGAGGCCCTGAAATTCAGGGCCATCCCCAGTTCGCGTTGTTCAGTTGGTTCCTGTGCCCAGCCAAGTCTCGGGGCTGCGATGGACCGCAGGTGCTCAGCGAAGAAGTAGACCTACGCTGTAGTTGCTTTCTGTTTCTAAATTCCACCAGTGCAACATTAAGTTTTAGGTCTAGCAGATTAGCATTTGGTTCGTTTTTCTGACCAAGAGGTATTAGAAAGACATGTAATTAAGCGTGGCATACTTTGCAAGTAAAGCAAAAGCTTGTAACTAAGAGTAAGCACCTTTGAAATACTCCAAAGTGTCATTATTTGGGCGTTAGCCATGTGATCTGTGGAAATCCACCAGCACATTAAACCTGATCTTGGGCAGAGAGGGTTTTTTGTTTATTTCATTTTATATATTTTATTTTATTTCAAATAAATGAGCCGGGTCCTTCTATTGCATAAAGCAACTCCACTGACAGCTGCTGAAGCTACAGATTGCTAATAGACAATTTGGCTCTCTGTGGTGTGACAGGCAGGGATCTACTTGAAAAGAGAAGGATGAAAAATGGAGCTTTATTCCCTCAGTTGTGCAAATACCATCTATTTCACGTGGCAGAAAGTTCTGATTTATAATTTTGCCCTCCAGAAATGTCTTCCTTGATACTGCTGTTGTACCCCCAGTAATATCATCACCTGCGTTTCACTCTCTCCACATCAGGATGGCCAGCTCCTGCCCCAGAGAGGGGGACCTGTCTCCTGCAGCACTGTGCCTGGAGCCCCAGGTAGCTGCCATGGCATCCCTCCTCTCCCTGCGTGTCAGGGTCTGTATCTTGACTCATTTGTTTTTCTAGATAGATAGAGATTTTAAACAAAATCTATCCTTTAAGTCATGGTCCTCACTTGGCAACCAGTGAGCATATTATACATACGTGTGGTTTTAGAGCAAGTTATTAATGCAGCAAGATTATTTTATTTATTCCAATTTCACTGTTCACAGCTCAGCACAAAGCCAGGACTGCTTCACAGTTCCTAATAAATCACCTTAAAAACAGGATTTCATTACTTGTCTGGAAATATTTGTTTTTCTAATCTATTTTTAGCTCTAATATACGTAGTATCATTCAGGTATGATTGTCATGTTGGCTTTTTAATACTGAGCTTTGTGTTGCACGACTTATTTGTTCTTTTAAATTGTCTTATCATATGATAATGAGCTAAGCCTTTTGCTCTGGATCACCAAGGAAAATATATTTGTGGAATGAAGAACAGATGGCGCCGAACCAAGGCATTATTCAGGGTACTGCTGTTTGTTTACTGCTCTGTAAAATCCTCCCTGTATTAGTAGAGTAATATAAGCCAGATGCAGTAGTACCTGGGGCATCTTTGCTCAGGGCTCAATATGATATTGCATTCCTAGGCTTCCCAATTGCTGCAATGTGAAACCGGCGAGAAAAATCACAAGTCTGTCAGGGAAGAGGAATAATCAATAGTTACAAGCTATCAAAGGTAAAGCAGTACTTATTAAAACCAAGGGGCATGCTCAGCCCTGCTCTGCGCTGCAGGATCCTATTCAGCCAGGCAGGGCTGCACGGGGCTGTGCCATACAGGAACATTTGGCTGAACCAAGCTAACCCTGCTAACCTTTTATTGTCTGGGGAACCGAGTTTTATTGTACGGAATACATATACTCCCAATTCAGTGCTTTATACATTTTAATTGAAAAGCCTGTAATGAGGAGCAATGTATCTTGCAACTGCTGATCTAGAAGAACTGAATAAATAATCAAGCCACCTGATCTGTGGCATGGTTCGTATGGCTGTCGGTCCCATACCCAATGATAATGCTGGAAGAACTACCATTAGCTCTGCTAAAGCTTTCCCTCAACCCTAGTTAGATCGCTAACAGCTAAAGCCTGCCCAGACTGAGCATGGCTGGGGCGCATGAAGGCACCCAGAGCGCCGGCATGCTTGGCATCCTTCTGAAGCAAGCGGTGGCCAGCGGACTGGTGACAGACGAGAGGCACACCTTGCTCCTGCAGACAGAAAAAGGTGTGAATCTGGTCTGGTGGGGTCTTCACTAGCACTGCTCCAAGGCAAACCAAGTCTCCCTCACTTCAGATGATGCTCTGGCAGGTCTGCATGTTTGTCTTTTGTTGGTACCACATGGTGCTACCAGACAGCCCAGTGAACTAAGACAGAGTGGTCCCTTTGCCTTTGTGCAGCATCGTGGGGTTGTTTTGCACTCTGCCTTAATTTTTTCTTTCCTGTTCACTTCTCAAATGTTAGCCTATGTCTCAGGAAGATGGGAAACACATCCCAAGGAAAGCCAGAAAGATGAGGGCAGCCCAGTCCTTGGTGCGTGTGCCCAGCTGTGCTTGTCTCTGGGGGCTGAGGAGGCATGACCTGCTCCACTGCCCCTGCTCTGTCCCACAGGTTCTGACATGAGGGTTGTCCTTCACAGGGGTAAGTGCTTCCAAAGCACTTGGCCACTGCTTATAATTTGCGGAGACCACCGCATTGCTGCTGCATTGCTTGGGAAAGCAGAAGCATGGCTCCAGGCTGCAACCAGAAGGCACTGGATGCTCCATGTCCCCTGAAGCTAGTGGCCCTTCCCCGGCATGATCCCTCAGTGCTGCTGCTGAAGCCAACAAAAGGTTCAATCCAAAGTCTTTACAGCTGCTGTGGTTTTTGCCTGCTGTACAAACCATGTTATTGCAGTCACTTTTTTGTCCCATGGTCCGACACAGAACACCAGCATAGCACCAACCACACAAAATGCAGTTAGGCACGGAGGCTGCCATTGATTTTAAGGCCGTTTTTGAGACAGAAGTGCTGCTGAGCTCGAAGCTGCTTTAAATGCTAAGGATCTGCAGAAAGTGAAATCCTACCTGTTTTGTACTTCACCTAATTTTTCATCAGCAGTCAAAGTGTGATGTGTTCCACGACTCTGGCTCCACCAGGGCAGCCAGCTGTGGCAAAGTCCATTTAAAAAAGAACATATTGTTTACAAATGAGGTTTGATGCTACTTCAGTCCTGACGGGCGTAACATATTTAGGGCGACAGTGATACTATCCTGAATATTTTTTTCATGTAGATCATTTCAGTGCCAATATCAAGCAAGATGCTACAGAAAAACACTGGTTCTTAAACTCGCGCCTATCGGATTATTTCAATATATTATTCATATCACCTTTTTATTCTACTGCATTTTAAAAATCTGTTTATGAAAAAGTGCTCATAGAATGTATTAGCATTTGACCAGAACAGGGTATTTAATTCAGCATGCAAGCATTGACAATGAAGCATATATTATGCCTCCTACACAGCATTTACTGTCATTATTGTCGCCTACATATATTATTTTGTTGATGATTATGGATGAATATTAGCAAAAGAACTTTGTGTAAAATAAAACCATAGTTGCCCACCATCTGAGAATGAAGGAGAAAAGGGCATAAACAAATGGCTTGACTTGCAAATGATAAACTCATTGTTTTGAAACTATCTTAGGAAAATTAAGGAGTGTATTCAGTCGTCTGTTACTTGTTGCAGCGTGGCATAAACCTTATGCCTTCAAGGTTTTTCTCTGCTCTGATTTCCGCCCCTGCCCCTTTCTAAAGGCAGCACTGCAAGCACTAACCAGGGCTTCAGAGGACTGGAGGGAGACAGAGACCAAGAGTGTGCGATACATTTTCCAGCCTGTGTCATTTTCTTGACTGAGACAGTAGGGCAAAAGATCACGTAATTTTTTAGTGCCACTGCCTTTATCAGACAACTGATGTATTGCTGTCATGGCACAGACCTGCAGGAACAATGAATTAATTCATCGATCCGATATTAACATATTGGATATCATAGTCACTTTTGTCCCATGTGCAATGCTGGTCATTGCCATAGCGCTACACTATTAACATTCATATAATTTATAATTTGTGTCATTATATTAGAGCCAAGGCTCTGTGGTGATGTTATTGGTGACAAACTGGGACTGGTCTGGAAGATTCACCACCAGCCTGCTGGGTCACTGGTTTACTTGGATCTTTTCTGGTGCTCTACATCAATTTCTCTTTAAATTATTGACTGGGTGATAGCGTTATACAAACTACATGTATGCCATGGACTGGTCCCTGTGTTTAACTCTTGTGCATGCCTTGTTTTGGAGTTGGATGGGCCAGGGGACTCTTGTGTGTGGGTTTGCAAATTCCCTATAGGGCTGCTCTTGAAACCTCCCTCTGAGATCTTTTAAGAGATGTTGGGAAAAAAAAGCTTCTGCATGATGTTTTCTCCAGGCTGAGTCTGAGCTGGTCTTTGCAGGTCTCACTGCTAATTCTAATCTTGTTGGGTTTGCCACAAATCCTGAGCTGACTGTGAATTTTGCCTAGGTGGCATGACAACAAAACCACTATCACCAACAAAGAAAAGCCATAAAGAATGTTTTAGTATGGTGGGCAAAGGTGGTCTGGCAGGTGCTGTTGGGGCCTTAATGCCAACGTTTTCCATGTGACCAAGGAGAAGCAAGCTGTGGAGCTTGGGGAAGGGACCGAGTCCCGCATTGGCCATGACCTGGCAGCTTGTGGGAGGACACAAAGGGGATGCTGGTTCATGGGGGATCTGCTCTGCTTCTGAAAACGCCCAGCTTGAGCTGGTTAATGTTCTTCACCGTCATCTCCTGATGACCCTGATTTAAGGGTTGGGAGTGAGGGGCAGGAGTGTGAAATGGATTTAATTTGTAGGTGTAGGAGGCACTGCAGTTGATGCTGTGGAAATCTGAAGACAGAGTGGATGAAGGCAGAGGAGAAGTCTCCCTTCCCGAAGTCAGAGCTGGGGAGCTCTGCTCTGTTTTTTTCCAGGTGTTGGCCAGTAGCACCTGGGCTGCCTGTTCAACGTTACAGGTGGAGCCATGAGCAACAACACACAGGATGCTACAGCCGGGAAGGAGACCACATCTCAGGGGAACACAACCACGACCAAACAAAGCTTTCATGTCCCTGCTCCACCAAACCGCTCAGCCTCGAGGGTGTCGAGGTCCCTAGGTAGCGAGGGGGATAGCTGCAACTCCCTGAGAAACCTTAGGTCCTGAAAGGCTGTCTTCAGGAACTATTCTGAAGTACATGGCTGAACTAATTTCTCCATTCAATCAACATTTCTCATGTCATTAGGAAAACAGCCCAGTCTGCTGTACCTCCCCAAGGTGGAAGGCAGAAGCCAACGGGAGATGCCATTCTGCCTTGCTTGGCTTCAGTTTAACAATGCAAAGTAAAAGATATCAACAAAACTAAACAATGCCCTGGGAAGAGATCTGATCACATTTCCTACAATAGCTTATCCAACCCAGTAATAGGTCTTGTGAACTTGTGTTGTCTGAGCCCAGGCTTTTGAAGTGCTGTGGACCCTTTCCATGGGTTGGGATACGCAGAGACGATTAGATTTACCTGTTGTAAGTGATCACCATGGATTTTGTTGAGGAGGAGGAATGGATAGCCATCACAGGACAGAAGAGACTTTACAAAAACAGAAAAAAAAAGAGAAAGAGTTTGTTTTTCCACTAGTAAATGGATGATTAAACCACCTGAGGGTCTTGCTGTGTGATTCTTGCTTTTTAGATAAAAAAGCACCAAGTGATCTAAACTGGTTCAGGTTGAAGTATGTATTAAGCTTTACATGGTATTAAATTCATAGACTGGTAATTTTTTAAACACAAGCTGGCTGGTCATTTTGACCATATATAAAATACACTACATAACACTGAACAGAAATTAATAAAATCATTTGATGGCCAGAAGCTCATTCTTAGAGCAGATCTGCCTAGATTGTTATTCTAATTGCTGCTCCTACTGGGGAAGCGGGGACTGCGTGGCACTGCTTCTTTCTCTGGGGCTGCATCTTATCTCCAGCAATTTTCTGAGTGGATGTTCTATACTGGCTGATCACATCAAAAAAGCCAAAGGATTGAGAAGTTCAGGCGCTCGGTGAAAGGAGAGGTGCAGCAATACAGATGGAGTGCTAAGATCTGTGCATTTTAGCTATCCACTTCAACAAAATGTGCTGGAAGATTTGCTCAGAAATAAGCAAACAGATCCTGCAAGCGCGATTGTGTTTCCATCTATAGAATAATGCTGCCTGGATACCCTTCCCGGCAAACCATGAATCTCTGTGCTTTCTGATTACACTGTAAATCTCACTCGCTCATCTGTCATAAAGATTGATTTTTCTTTTATTGTTTTGTCAGTATATGGTTCTATCTCTTCAGCCCCCTTCTCTTCCCTTCCATCCATTTTGCTGAAGCAAATGTTGTGATGTCTATTGTACGTTACTGAGCGAAGCTCTGAAAATGAGTCCTGCAAATTAGCAGACATCATAAAAAATATAACAGCCTGCAAGGCACAGCATGCCCTGACCATACAAGCCTGCTCCCCTTTCCTTGGGTCTGGCACTCCCCAGGCACCCCACCTCCTGCTTTTGGCTTGGCTAAACCCTTTCTACGGGAGCCACGAGATGTTTTGTGAGAACAAGCGTATTACAGAAGGTCCAGGAGTGGTAACTAGAATTGCGGCCGTGTCCTCAAGGCACTGTTAAGAGAGGTGGCACGAAGGCGGGCAGAGGTGCTCGCCTCTCCCCGGGGCCTCAGGGTGCTCCCAGGTATCCCCTGAGCTGCAGCTCAAACCACAATTCCCTTCAGGGATGGTGTCAAGACCCAGTAATACGCAGTGTTACACTTGTTAACTGCTGAAGGTTGGTAATTATTTTGTGTCACCATTGACAAAGTTGATGACTTTCTTTACTGTATTAATTCAGTGACTTTTGTATGTGCGTATAAAAAGGCATGTTTACTTTGGTTAGACAAATTGTGAATGTTAAATTACAGTCTGTACCATTGAATCTGCTATTTCTCTTATGCCCATTATTGTAGACCAATATTCTACTTTGGGAAGGCATTTAAACCTCTTCACAGTGATCGAAGGCAACAACCAACTTTTTATATTCTATTTACACCGATCTCTATTTGATTTCCACTGATATAAGAGGCTCCCATTATATGATCACCCTTATCTGCTGATGTAGGCTGCGCAGAGGCAGCACAGTGCTCATAAGCCAGGGAGCAGGCTCCTTGAAGAGTATTGCTAATTGTGTATGATTAGTTATGCAGTTTTAAACAGTAGTTGAGGCTTAGTCCACAGCCTTAACACACGCAGACTATCAGCTGGCTACTTGTGACAGTACCTACAGACGTCTCGCTGCGTACAAGCTGTGCTGTACATCACTGGCCTTATTTGCTGTACTCAAATTTTCTGAGAGTGCTAAAAATTTGGCATACTGTCGATTTAAAGCAACTTTCCATTTATAAAAATGCATGTGGGATGGAGTCATTAGAATAATAAATTCTAATGCTTACATAATGCTTTCAATTTCTATGAAGCACATTATAACTAGAGCTATTTCACAGCCCTGAGAACTTGGGTGAAGGGAGGAAAAAAATGCCCTAACGCCCTGCCCTGGGCAAAGGAGCCCTCGCAGGTCCCTGCTGACTCAGGACTCAGCTTAATTAACGAGCTGTTCTGAAATCCACCTGTGAGACACAGCTGGCTGCCCCATGGAGGAGGTGCTCTTGGTCAGCAAAGGAGACTGAGCCCTTCTCCATCCCACTGGCTCTGGCCTTGTCCCCACCGTCACCATCACCATCACCGCCACCCATCCATTTTGTGCACCTAGGGCTCTAAGCATCCCTCGCCCCACCTGGCTGGGGTGAGAACCATGAAGTAGTGGTCCCTGCAGCTGCGGGGTGCGGGACCTGCCCTTCCGACACCGGTGGGAGGACACCGCTAAGGGACGGCGTGGTGATGCGACGCTGCATGGGCACCGTTCCTGCACCCTCGGGGCACTTCTGCTCATGGCTGAGCCCGAGGATGGGGCTTCACGTGGCCGTTTCTCTCTGCAGCCTGGTGTGCTGACCAAGGGAGGGGGTATGGAGAGCCCCTCTGGGGAGGGGAGAGGAAGAGGGTGAGGGCTGGCAGGAGGAGAGGGGATGCTCGGGGAGGAGAGGCAGGCTGCTGCTGCACTGATTTTAGAGCTAAATCAAGAGGACCTCTTTTCTCTCTTAATTGCTATTTTTTTACATCTTCTCGGACCATTTTAGTACAGAATAATTTCCCCAGCTCAGACATCCTCATTTGAATTGTTATTTGAATATTATCCGTTGGGTATTTTTTTAGATTTTTTCCTCCTGATTACACAGAAAAATTGGGCCAGATCCTGTGCTGGTATGGACCTCTCTCCCAAATGTTTATGTGCATACAGGAGCAGATGTTATAAGTATTAGTGGACAGGCAGGTTACAATCATATGATGGTGGGAAACTAAGAGTGGTCCAGCTGGAATATCTTTTGAAGACACTAACAGGAGAGCCACCTTTAACTGCTCCTCAGAAGTCAGCCTGTCCTTAAGAATAACGGAGGAACACCTACTTACAGAGGCATACAAATCCAATTTAGTTTTGGTTTGTTTTGCTTTTCCTCCCTGGTAAATCATGTGTCTTTCATAGTACATTTGATGTTAAAAGAACCGTAATAACGTCTCATTGCACTTCTTAAAATCTCAGGTTGGTGAACTGCTCTAGTTAGTCATGGCCCTTTCAGTCCTGCATGCAAGTCTGTCTATTGCATGAGGGACAGGACAGTTGTGATGCTGCGATGGTGTACCCGCTTGGAGAAGATGAAGGGCTGGCAAGGCTTCTACAGGAAGCCACAAAGATGTCATGGAGCCCAAGAAACTCCTTTAACCAGTTGAGGAAGAAAGAAACTGAATCAATTTTACACAAAAGGGCCACGGTTGCCAGTGGCACTTGTCAGAGGAGACACAGCATGGTCCTCCGGCCCCAGCAAGGCAGCCGCCCAGCTCACGCTGAAGCTCATCCCCAGCCCGAGGTGGTGGTAGAGGGCGATGGAAGGAGGATGGCACCGTGGGCACTGTCCCGGGCACGGAGCATCCCCCGCCAGCCCCGTCTGCTGGGCGAAAGTGGAGATCGGGGCCCAAGAAAACCTATGTCTTTCTGTGGACTGACAGCATCTGCTGCAGCCCTCTGGAAGGTCACTGGGATGGTCACCTTTTTTTTAGGTAGCCCCTCATTTTCTTAATGTGAGAGATTTCTAAAGTTAATTATGAAATCTTTAGTATTAAATATTCAGGAACACTTATTTTTGAATACCTCAGGTTTAATTTAGGTTCTTTGAAATTTTAATATCTTGCTTTAATATTTAATGCTACCCTGACATGAGTATAGGAATTTAAAGTCTATTCTTTGAATAAAATGAGTCCTGGATTTCTTTATGGAAAAGGCTGAGATGGAGAGGTGAGGAAAGGGTCTATCTTAAAAGGATGCAACTCTCTCTTCTTTTTTCCATATTGATGTTTGGGCATTGCAGTATTTCCAAATCAAAATGTTCTTTTTGCACTAGTGTTGTTAAAGTAACATAGACTCAGGCATGCAAAATACTTTTCTTTCCTCTCTGCTAATTATCAAAGACCACAGTCTCTCCAAAGCAGCAGACTGTTTTGGGTCTTCTGCATCATGCTCGTCCATCAAGCAGTACCAGGACTGCGCTGTGTCCCAGGCTCTCTACCATTTTTCAGTTAGATGTGATGCTGAGGAAGTGCTGACTGTTTTCTTTGGCGCTCCACAGAATACAAAAGACACATAGATCTGGGCAGTAAATTGGACAGAAGTCTGTGTTACTTGGGTGCTTTGCGGGTGAAGAATGAACATGTTATCTTTGCACGGTTTGTTTACTGATCTGATGCAAAACAGGTCACTCCTGTGCAACACCAGCTAGTTAGCGAGCGGTGGTGGGTCCAGGGGAGCTGCCTGGAGCAAGGGCTGTGTCTGCGTCCTCCCTGCACAAGGACATAAGGTGCCATTTGTTTTGGTTCATCCACGAGGCTAATTCATGTATGAATTCCAGATTATTGTTGTTTTCAAAACATGTATTATACGTATGTGAATATATTGGGCACTGTAGGGCGTACTCAGTTCATATATCAGCTCTAAAGTGTCTCAATTATTAAAATATCTTTAACATGTTTTACAGCACAGTACTTTCAAATTAGAATCCTTACAATTTTTTTAGGTTTTTTTTGGGGGGGGGGTGGTGGTGGTGGTGGTTAGCTGCCTAATTAACAGACACCATTAATTTGTGAACCGCATTTAAAATGAAATGAGTAATACAGGCTTTCTGAAATTTCCTAAGAATCTACATTAGAGTCAAGATGCATAAAAGCACTTGGAAAAAAAATCACAAGCTGATGTGGTTTAGTGTTTAAAAGATATAAGCAAGCCTGTAGCTGGATGAAAACTGAATTTGTCTTGGATAAAAAAAGGGTTCTTTTTAAGGACAGAGTATGAGACTTGCATGGAGGATTTTGCAGCTGCCCTATTCAGAAGGCACGGGAAAAATATCATCTCAAGGTGATGGAGCCAAGTTGCTAGGTGCTGAGTGTCAAAGAGCAAGAAAATATGTGTGAACATGTAAAATAGCAGCATGCAAAATTATTATCACAAAGGCTTTGTGTGAAAGAGAACAGGATATAATGGGGCTGATTTTGAAAAGCAGTTTTGTCCAGTATTGTGCTTGCAATTTTATATGAACTTGTAATACCGGTGCATCTTTATGGCCACATTTTATGCACTTAGATGCTCACCTACCCAGATTTTACTGCCAATCAGTTTGATTTCCATGGGCCTGGTATCATGTACCGTTATTCACAAAGTGTAATAGCATGCACAAGTAGTCTCCCCACATTAACCGGACTTCATGTGCGAGTATAACATGGCAAGGATGAGGATGCTGCCACTGATCTCCAAGCCTCTGTCTGTGCTGTGTAATTATTTGTGACAACAAGATATTATTTTCATATATGAGGGCATAAAATCAGTAAAGCCATTTTGAATCCCTGTTAAAAGTCTGCACACTCACGCTCAGATGATGTTTGTGGCTGCTTGTAACTGGTCCTTGGCATTAGCAATAGATTCTAAGTGTTCTTTGTGGCCCCCACGTTTATTGATGAACCCTGGAGAAATGTTTGGTGGGAGTGTTTTGTGTGTCGTTGGGGTCCCTATTTGAGCCCCAACTCTAAAAAATGACACACCATAGAAATTTGCACTCTAACTGTTGGGTCTGGTTGATAGCACTAGTGTTCATGTCAGGCTGGATAACAGGGCATGAGCATCTCCAAAGCGTTACTTTCCAGTGTAGAAGTGCTCATCTGGGATGGCAGAAGGACGCAGCAAAGCGCCTGGAGAACATTGTTCTTCAGCTGCAGCTTTGCATATTCTGGGTCTTACAGTTTCTGAGAAGCCCTTCAAAAGTAAATGCCAAACCCTCCAAACATTAACTCACTGATTCAGAGACATGAGCTGTTGCCCAGGATAATCTGGCACAAGCAGCAAAGCCAGCTCGAGTGCTTCACCACTCTCCCCATCTCAGAGCCTCCTCGTTTATACTTGGGTTTGCTCCCTTCATTAATCACCTGAAACTTTTGTGGTCATGCTCTACACAGAACCCTGGGGTCTGATATCAAATTATTCTCTCTCTCTTTAATACTGTGTTCAGTGTTGGGCCCCTTGTCACTCTCTACAGCTACCTGAAAGGAGGCTGTAGCGAGGTCGGGGGTCAGTCTCTTCTCCCAAGTAACAAGTGATAGGATGAGAGGAAATGGCCTCAAGTAGCACCAGGGGAGGTTTAGATTGGATATTAGGAAAAATTTCTTCACTGAAAGGGCTGTCAAGCACTGGAACAGGCTGCCCAGGGAACGGGTTGAGTCACCACCCTGGAGGTATTTAAAAGACGTGTAGATGTGGTGCTTAGGGACATGGGTTAGTGGTGGACTTGGCAGTGCTAGGTTAGCAGCTGGACTCGATGATCTTAAAGGTCTTTTCCAACCTGAACGATTCTATGATTAATCCGAATAGTTCCAGTGCTCTGGTTTCTCACAGGGCCCGTGGAGGTGCATCGAGAGATCCACCGGGGGGGCAGAAACGCGGGGCTGGGGGCAGCCACGCCGTGACCTTGGCTTCTTGCTGGCTCTTGCGGAGCTCAGAGCTGTACCTGGGGATTGCAGAGGGGCGAGAGGGCTCAGGGATATGATCTAGCTTATTCATTACAATGGAGGAAAGAGGCCAGACATGATCTTAAATGGCAGTGTTAGCTATTTAACAACTTGCAGCTGGATGAGTTGATTGTTGTAGGTCCCTTCCAACTGAAATCTATTATTCTGTTGTGTTCTGTTCTGTTCTATTCTATTCTATTTTTTGTGTGGCTTGTTTTTGAGAGGATGTCCATCCTGTAGAACTAATCCAATGTTTTCCAGGGGCTGAGGTGGGTGGGGAAAGAGGGGTCCTAAAGACTAAACTGAGTGCATTAGGTGTGTGCAGCAGCATGTTCCTGTACAGACAGGCCTGAGGTGGGACAATGGGTAACTTGGCTTTTAAAGCACAGAAAAAGTGATCGTATAATGAAACTTGAGGCGAACTCTGTTTTTGCTCCTGTGTCAATTTTGCTAACACAATCTCGGATTGGGATTTGTCCCTGTGAGAAGACACACCTCATAGAAAGTGAAGCCATGTGAATAAGGAATAATTCAAGGCTTGAAAAAGTTAAAAAAGTGAAGACTGCCGAGGTCTGATGATGGAAATTCATTAGCTCCTGGCTAAATAAGTAACTATGATTCTCTTTGAATGTAAGAGCTCTGCCAGCTTGCAAAGGAGCAGATGTGCACACAAGATGGATAGTTTCAAAGAGTCAAAATACTGGGTTTTGTTTTTTTTTTTTACTTTAGTGATTATCTTTTTTCATCTAAAATAAATCCAGATTGTGCATAGTCTGGAAAACAAAATAACAATATTTGGAGAGTGGGAGTGTTTATTTAACAGGTGGCTTATTTAGCAAATGGTTTGCTCTTATAAAAATAATATTCCTGTTGTGTTCTGCAGCAGTGATTCAGAACATATGAGAGCGGGAAGGCATTTTTGGGGGTTATTACTTTATGTGGGCTTGGGTTAGGTTGGTTTAATTAAGAACATCTGCAGGAGTGCTTTGCTAAGTGCATTTGCATATATTATTGACTTAGAGCTGGGTGCTGCATCTTGGAGAGCAGTCACCCCCTCCTCTTTGAGAAGGTAGGGGACAAGACAAGCTGTGTTTGCAGGGACACTCTGCTGCTGCAGAGCTCTGTGCTGGCAGAAGGGGCAACCAGTGGGCTTCAGCCCATCAGTCTGAGGGACATGCAAATTCATAAGATATATTTCTAGCCTCCAGTGGCATGGGATACCTATCCTTAAACATGCATTTGGCACTCGGATGTTATTCCCTATTCAGGATGTTATTCCTGTACAGGATGTTCCCTGTAACAGGATCTTATTCCTGTTATTCCCAGGTACTTATCCTGGAGGGGGGGAAAAAGGGGAAGAAGCCCCGGTGACAAAGGTGGAAGGCAGGAGCTGAGCTGCATGGACAATCCCAGCCCTTCCCAGTGCAGACAGCATTTTTCCTTAGGCTCATTCCTGAGGCTCGCTATGGTCTGGGCTGAGCCATCCTTGAGGTGCAGTGTGGCTCTTTGCCCCTTGGTCACCAACGCTCAAACCTAAGCTCTGCCAAGGGATGTGGTTCTGCAGAAAAACCGGTCTGTGTCCCCTGTGCGCGGTGGCAAAGAGCAGGTGCAGGGACAGAGCAAACCCCCCGGCACGGGGGCAGGAGTTGCCCCACCAGCCTCCGAAAAGGGACCTCACTGCAGCTATGGCTGCTGACAGAGGAGCTGTCGTCATGCCACAGAGCAGTGCAAACACGTTCCGCTATAGACCGAATACATATTCTTTAGAAGTCTTCCACATTGGGTGTGATAGCTGCGCTGGAATTTGAGCTGAGAGTTATTTTAACAACAATATTTTGAATAGTAGAAGGATAATTACACACAGATTTGGCTCACTACCTCCAAGAGGCTTGACTTTTGTTTTCAGATGGTGTCTCTCTACATTTAACAAACACAAATGACTCCTTGGTTTTTTTTTTCTATAGTTGTTTTACTCTTATTAACCCTTCCAAAGGTGCTGGCGCTGTATTAAGTAGCTGGCCTGGTACTGAATAGTACCTGCACCACAAACTGGTGGGGTGTGTTTCAGTTTTTGCCTTTCTGGTTCAGCCTGTGGAAGGTGGGAAGGGATTTCTTTCCAAAATATTTTTAATTTATTGGAATATTAAAGCACTTTCACAGCTCCCAGGTTTTGCTAATAGTGTGAGCATTAACTATAGGTAAAATGCTTTGATGACAGAAGTCATGAACTCAATAATTTAAAGTGATTATTAAATTATAATAGCCCTAATTCTTGCAATTAATTTTAAGACTCCATCCCAGTATTTACTATTATTATTTGCCATTTACAGCAATGCTGCCATGATTTTTGGGTGGGAGAGGAATTAGAAATTGAGACAGTGTTGGGGCGGGGGGGAAGGTTGGTTTGGTTTTTGCCTGAATTGGCCAAATCCCTGGTTGTCAGTGCTTGTGAAGGAGATCCATGCTAAAGGGGCTAGTCTTAGATGAAGAGCCTAACAGTAATCATTGCACATTTCACCATATGGTAAAATAATTACTTTTCACAAGCATCAACTTGATGAGGAAGCAAAGGAAAAAATTGTATTTCAAGATCACAGTTTGTCAGAAAAACGAACACATTTTAAACACTCAGAGGAAGATCCTGTGGTCTCCTTAGGGGTCTCAGCCAAGGCCCAAGCCACACCAGCTGCATTCAAGACCTGCAGTCAAACCCTGAGCCTTTCCATCCTACACCAGGAAAGCCAGAACAAGCCCTGCCATGGAGGGAGCTGCTTTGTCTCTTGGCCTTGGAGCCAGTTGAGCCCAATGCCTCACCACTGGTGTGCCTTTGCACACCAAGCACCAGCACACCCTCCTCTTCCTCCTCCTCGTCCCCCTCCTCCTCCTCATCCCCCTTTCAGAGCAGGTCTTCCCAGTGGCCGCAGCACTGGGGCCAAGGGGAGCAGGTCCTTCTGCAGTAGCAGACCTGCCCGGAGACCTGCATGTGTTTAAACTCATTTCAGAAGTATGTTGGTCAAAAATTCTCTACTCCCTTCTTCTGTTCATTAACCTTTACCAGAGTGCTAATTCTGTATTCAAATATAAGGTCAAAGCCCTTAGCTGAATTTTTTTTCAGAAGAACTAAGTGTCTTATCTAAAATCTTCTGGAGAGAAATACCATGCCAGAAGCACTCATCAGTGCCTCTTGACTGGCGCTGCTGCCGTCTTGCTTCCTGAGGAGCCAGTGGTACATCTGACGTGGGAACGACTGTGCTGGGGAGCCAAGTTACTAAGGGTGATTAAATTTGGGAAATTAATTTTTTAAATGTACTCTCTTACATTGCGGCCTTTTGCAAAAAGGTGCTTAAGGCACTGAAACAAAGACCGAGACACTTATCGAAACTCCCATGACAAAAATGAATATACTGTAAAAACTCAGGTATCTTTTCCACCACGTGTCTCATCAGCAGGGGAGGCAAACCGGCATTGAGACATTTCTGCTCTGCTGCGTCTATATAAAGCTATGCCTGCACGGAAGGACTCTACCACTGAACCCTACGCTCAAGGACAGCAGCACGTGCATGTCCAAGTTGAGGAGGAAGGTTTTGCTGAATTGGAAAAACATCACGGAGCTTTCAGGTTTGTTTAAGTTGAAATCAGAGCCCTGCTAGAGAAGAAGACGGGAGCTCAGACCCCAGCATGCAAGGCATAATGCTCTATCTTTGTCTTCTTAGCTGACCGTTCGTCTGACACTTTGTTTTTAAGGTCTGTCTTATGGGTTAGGAGCTCAGTCTGAGAGGTGCAGCCTCCTCCTCCCACTCCCCTGCCTCACCCTTATCCGGGACTGGGGAGAGAAGGGGACCAAGAGCTGGGGCCAGCAGTGTGCCAGCCCCCACCGTGCTGCAGCCCCTTCCCCAGGGAGGGGAGACGATGCCGAGTGTGGCTGGTGCCTGGGGAGAGCAGCCCTCTGCTGACAGCCGAGCCTGAAACAGAATGCCCAGCGTCCCCGCTTAGACAGCACAGCTGCTGTGGGCTCTAAGAGCATAGTTTGGCAGCCTTGCAATTAAATGAATATGAGAAAGAAAACCCTGACGAGACTAGAAAACGCACAAGCAGAGGAGGATGCTACTTGATCGCTTTTCCAGGGATACCTGGAGGAGGGTGGATGGAATTACCACTTTCCTGACTCAGGCTTGTTGCTCACCAATGGCTAAAGCACGAGGCTGCATCTGCGGCGGTTTCAAAAGATTGATGCAAATATCCCAGAACTAAGCTTCCAAAGCCTGCATCAAGCACGTTGTCTAATTTAGCTCTGCACCACCTCTAACTCCACCTGGATGCCTCACTAGCTTATTTTCCAGCTCACTGAGAGCAATATAGGAACCCTCGCCTGGCCCCAAGCAAAGCAGCCTGACGGCCAAGGCTCCGCGGAGCAGCTCACAGGAAGGCATCCTGTCCCCTCACTCTGTCTTTCTGCTACTAATAAACACAGCTAGGAAGGATACGTGCACCTAGCTTGCTAAAAGTAATTTAGAAATGATTCACAGGGACTTCTGATCCTTAATTTTTGGCAAACATTAAATCCTCTTTAAACAGAAAATAGTGGCAAATGAGATTTGTTGCTCCCCTGGCTCTAACTCCCAGGCTCTCTGTTTTTAAAAGCCTGGGGGGGAGTGAATTTGCAGTAGCTTACTCCAAAGTTAACTTTTTTTTCCCCTTATCGTAATAAATGTAAAAAGGTCAAGGTTAATGAAGAAAATAGTGAATTTGAAGTTCCGTGGAAGAACAACCCAGTGCTTTTAGCAATTCACTTAAATTAGAGAGGAAAACCAGTTCCTTTAACATTTTAAAGCTTTTGTAGCCTAATGAACCATGCTACCTCCTGCAGCTTCTACAGAGCCGAAATTCCTGCAAGAAACTGTCTCATTAGCATGAAGTGGGAGCAGCCTGCCCGTCTCGCTGCGGCTCCCCGGGATGCTTTGCCTCTCCCGCCCCTGATGAAGTATCTCCACCTGAAGTGACACGTCAAAAATGTTAAGCACATCTCAATGGCTGCACCTCCCAGCCTAAATTAACTGCCATGTAGAAGAGGAAAGTCTATTTTCCTAGAAAAAGAAAAAAAAATAAGGTGGGGGGAGGGAAGAAATGGTCCTGCCATCTCACCATTAGACACCTACCAGAAAACAAGGCTGCTGCTGCTCAATCACATCTTTAAGGTTTATTCTCACTTGTGGTTCACATTTAAGTTGCTGTCGTTGAGGTTAATGGGAGTTATGTGCTTATGACTATAATGGTTTTGATAAGTGGAAAAGCTGATGTTATTGCACATAAAACACATCGTGTAATGTGCGAATTGTGTTTTGGTTTTGGTTGAAAAATAATAAAGAGAAGGATGGATGTGCATTAGGAAAGAACAGATTTTGCCCTCTAGATACCAAATATAATATAGATCATCATTACAGACATTTTTTTATCTGGCAGCATAAAAAAAAAAGGGTACTGGAGGAATAATGAGTACTTTCATATTTGGCAGATAAGAGGGGAAATTCCTGTGGCTGCAGTGGCCAGAGCAGCACTGTACCTGTACCATTACCATCACCATCTCCTCCTCCCCCACCTTTACAGTCTGGCTTGCTGCACAGATGTAATTTATTCTGCTAATGGGGGCTAAGGTTTACCTGCTGTCCAGCTGCCCCGGGGGCTGAGGCAAGGAAAGGGACTGCAAGTAAAATGACTTTCAGCTGTGCTATTTTTCATTGCTGTTTGCAGGTGGGTTCAAAGTTCATTGAGTGGGAGAACCGAGTCTTCTGCTCTGCCCGGGTACATGCAGAGTGAGAACAAAGGAGAAGGTCCCTCCTGCGTTTCTCCAGTGACTGGGATAGCTGTCGGCATAAATTAAAGCAAGCCCTTAGGGATAATTCTGACAGCCAGCAGTTATGGAGACATCAGCATGTAGGAGATGCGGAGCGGGTGATGACCATTATGCATCATGGAGCAGCCCTCCCGTGCAGAGACCCGACGGCCTTGCCGCACCTCCGTCTGAGACAAGAATGAAGCAGCCAGAGCAGGTGGGAATTGGCCCCTCAGCTTGTCCTATAATGCAGATTTATATCCTACCAAGTGATGGGAAAGCCTAATATGCCCTAAAATATGAATGACTGAATCCTAAGTTTGTGGAAGGTGGTAAATATGCTGATCTCTACATTTTTAAACATGGGGATCTTTTAATATAAAGGAACCTTTGAGCTCGTAATGAATTAGGCATAAAGTGGGCAGAAAGCAAAAGGAACAAATAGGTATGTGCTCAGCACTGAAAGTGCCCCAGTAAAAACTTCCCCTGCCCTTGCTGCTACAAAATTTTTGGAGCAGGATTTATTGAGAATCCTTTCCAAATCATCCTGAGACCCTTGTGCCATTACCTTGATCTGGCTGTTTTCAGTTATGTTAGGGGCATTTCTGATCACAGAATAAATTCCCTCCCTTGCCCTCGATGCTCAGCAGAGAAACATAAACCAGGACCGAAAACCAGAGCCAACCCAAACTAAGTGTGTTTGCAGCATCCCTGCATGTTCAATGGTGGTGCTTAAGGTCGGCCAAATTGAAAGTAAATTCCTCCCTTTGATGTCAATGCTTCTTTACCTACTCTCAATATTAAGGCTGAATGGAGAAATTTTAATTCCTGTTTTTTAAGATTTTTTTTTTTTAAAAAGAATTTTTAAAGAATTTTGTGGCACGAGCTGTAGCATGGCTGGAGGGGTGCGGATGTGTGGCCCCCTCTTCCCGCAGTGCTGCAGGAGGAGGGGGCACCCAGACACCCAGCTCTGCCCGGGCTCAGGGCCACCCGAGGCCGTGAAGCGTACAAGGGGATGTGGAAGGGGAGGTGACGAGCCTTTGGCAGAACTGCAGCACTGCCAGCCCCCCCCCCCGGCAAACTCCGCGAGCGAGGTGACGCACTGCCAGTGCTGAAGTGTCGGGCTAAAATTTATCCTTTTCCTAAACTTCCTCACATATGTCAGTTTATGCAAGAATTTCAAAATTATTTAAGATTCTTTTAAAAGAAACACTTTTTTTTTCTTTTTCTTTTTTTCTCCAAAGAAACAAAACCTTCCATGGCAGGCTATGAAATATGGATTATTTACCTCCAGACTGGGCACAAGTCTGATCCAGTCTTAGAAGTAAAAGTGTATTTAGTCTTTAAGGCATATTGTTTGTCCATGTAAATACATATTTTGGTATACACATTCTTTATAACACAGTCATGTGGACTAAGTGGAGATTTTGGTAGCCATAACATTTATCATTGTTTGTCTAGAATGCTAGCTCTGAAAACGTGCAAAAAAGCAGCTTTTACTGGTGATGGTTTTTAACACTCCTGTATCTTAAAAACAGCATAGTTTCTAAAAAAAATATATATATTGAAAAGTTTAAAAAAAGCTGTCTAGCTATGAAGGACACATTTCCTGCCAAGTTACAAACCCTTGAGAAACTGCATTTGTTCAAGAAGTTGTGAGACATCCTTTAATTCAGTATTAGTATAATATCACGATCAGCAACTGTATAATTGGAGCATCATTGCTTCTATGGACGTCACCGATGCAATGGTAATTGCAGACCTGAGTTATTGCACAAGTAGGAACTTACGGTGTTACAGACTTTGGGGTTTCCAATGTGGACAACAATCTTGATATAAATATTCAGTTATACTGCTTGGAGCTAAGCCATTTATTTTTCACGTTTGAAAGGTGGGAATAAATATAATAATATTTGCCCGACAGATATGAACAGTATGGGTTAATCCTTTGAAGAAGCATAGAACATACCTTCAAACAGTTGCCTAAAGCAAATACACCCCACAAATTACAGGGTGGGTGGATTTCGTAAAATGTGGTTGTGTTCAATTTGCAGCAGTCTGCACCGTCCGTTTTGGAAGAACGCCCCAATAAGTCCCAATCTGTACAATTACCAGTTTACCGCATGGAACAGATTCACCAAGAACCAAGTTTCTTTATTTGATCAACACCGCCTACAGCTCCAATCCTGCAAAAATTAAGGTCATTTGGCTGTATGTACTATGTCTGTTGAATTAATCGGTGCATAAAGTTAAGCACGGCTGTACCTCTTTGTAGGACTGGAGGGCTGAGAGGGCAGAGTCTCATACACAGCCTTCGTGAGACTAACCCTACAGACACCGAGAGCACACGGCAGCGTGTGCGCAGCCCCAGCACGCCTCGCCCTGTGCTTTGCACACACGCACACATACACACATGTCCACTGCTGAACACGCAGGTCTGACTGATATTAAATACCTATTTCATCTAAGGAAATGCCACTGGCACCTAGAAATGTTTGGGGATTTTGTTTGTTTGTTTAATTTTTTGACTTGACAATAATTATGTCCCCCCAAATTTAAGTGGAAATTCAGAGATGGGACTGAGCATCTTGTCCATGTTATCCGGTGGCTCTGTCCGGCACGAATGCAAACAGGCCATACTTCATTTATGGTTTTGTATTTAATAAAGCTGCTGTTCATTCTATTCTGTTGCTGGAAATATCAGGATCCAGATATCAGGAATCACTGAAATGAAACATATCATTGAGACATACAATTTGATCCAGCCACAGGATAGAAACATCTCTCAATTTTGCATGAGACAAGGCATATGAGTTGGGCTATGTGTATCCTTTTTTCCTTTCTTCCAAAAACTGTACTGACATGATACTTTCTGCAGCACCACTGTTTCTAGCAAATGGATTCTAAAATATAGCACTTTAAAGCTGCAATACAAGAGAGATCAGAACATCAGGACTGTGTATAGTATAATTTGAATTGGGTTTATACTATTTCCTTAAAGAATGAATTTTGTCATGTTATTCAAGGTTTTAAAAAATGCCACATTTCTGAAAAGAGTAACTGCTTAGCACATGGCTGTAAATAATACGATAGGAATAGTACGATCTGTCACTGAACATGCGCAGAGTGACCCAGGACATTTTATTGCCATACTTTGGATTCAACATATTTCTGTTTATACCCTGCATCTGAGTGTATCAGTAACTACAACAGATTCACTGCATGCTCTGTGTACACATTAGCATGGGATAGTGTATCTTGGGACTAGCGAAACTCGGAGTCTGCCTTTTCAAAACCTGGGGTATCTGAACTGAATTTGGAACTGCTGAGTATGCAGAGTGCTCAGCTGGTATTGCTCGCTAAGAAAACCTATTGTTAGGAGGAAAAAAGTTATAGTATAATAATTGTGTCGCCTACTGGAGTTCATATACAAAACAGGGGAATAATAATGTCGATAATGGTTTTATTATTCTTGTCATTAATTGCTGCTTTGTAAGCAAGTCAAGATCTATTGGGGTCACCAGGAGATCTTGCATTCAAGGGCTGTTGGCCAAACTCATGCCGCAGCAGTTTTCACAGATGGCATTTTTAAATTCAGCTGTAAACTGTGAGCAATGTTTTGTGTTAATGCTGTCCGGGGGTTTTTTTAAAAAAAAAAAAAAAAAAAAAAAAAGTTAGTAGCATTACATGCTATTTTGAAACTTGATCCTTCACTGAGTGAAATGAGAGTATTATCTTGATAGACTGCAGTACTAAGAAATTGTGTGTGAGGACTTAACTGCTGTGGTAAGATATTTGTACAGTGTTAGTATATTGGTAATGAAGTCCTGTCTGTAAAGATGATTTTATCATGGACGGCAACATGCACTTCAGTACAGTTATTGGAGCAACCTTGTTTTAATATATATATGTATTTTATATATATATGTATATATATAAAATTCTGCTTGATACTTCATGTATTTTCAGATATCTAGTATTTAAAAGCATCCTTTATCATTGCTAAATTAGCCAAACCAGTAAAAAATTAAGTGCAAGAAAAATACCAATTCACATAGTTTTTGCCAGTAATACAAAAGGGACTATTCAGCTTCTCACATTTACAGCCATTTAGGAATTTTGATTTAGAATGACTAAGGGAAACATTCCTACATTCAGAAGATGTCTCAAAATAATTTGCGTTCTCTTTTGTAATGGGAAAACTAGTTTTTACAGAGATCACCTACTGGTTAGTGGTGGTAGATGGAAAACATAAAAAGGAGTTGGTGCTATCCTTGACTAATTGCCTAAAAACCTAAGTCTGCAGCAGGTCGATGACCCCCTGGAGATGGGAGAGGAGGTTTTCCTTTTAGCCAATAGCACCTTTGTCCTCAACTAGAGACTCCTTATGCTCAAAAGGATGCCTTAGCATTTCCCAAAACACATTCCAGATTTGTTGGAGAGGAAGAGGAAAGTAGTGTTTTATGAAGGCACACCCATGCTGAATTTGCAGGAAAAAGGAAAGAAAACAGAAAGCAGTACTGCACAATGCAGTTATAATACAAGGCTCATTCTTGAAACCTGAATATCATGCTAGAAGAAAATCTAGATATGTGTAATATTTTGAAGAAATACTTTGAAGGCAATATTATTTGATTTTTTTTTATCAAAAAAGAAAAATGTTTCTGTGTAAATGTGGATAGAATGCTATTTATGAAGGGAACTGAATATTTGTATTGCAGCCTTAAAGAAGCACATTTTTACTGCAATATTTTTTTTTTGTAAACTACGGTCTGCAACTCAGCAGACCATGACTGAATGCTTTTGAAAACTTGTAGATTACAAACATGAAATCACAATTAATATCCTCTAAAAGTAATTTCAGAGCTTTCACGTCTTAAAAAAAGGACAATGTGTACTGCTTCACAAGGTAATGCAGCTAATCAAAAAAGGAGTAGAATTAAAGTATTTACATAATGAGCAATTCTACAGAAGGCGATCATCCCCATGTAAGCACTGCTGATTATATCCCACGCTGCTTTTAACAAACTCTACCAGATTGGATCCAGTCATCAGCACTTTCAGAGAATCCTTAAAAGCCTTTTATGGGTCTTTACATTTAGTGCAGAATGATGTTCTTCAGGTAGAATATGCTGGTGAGGGAGGACAGTGTCAACACAAGGTACCAGCAGGAGAAGAGGACTTCAGCGTCACCGGTGATCCCATACTGGGCTGTACTGGGAGCTGCAAAGAAAAGAAAAAGGGCTTAAGTGAAAATTTCCACTCTTAGACCCTCAAATTCTTAGTTTTCATTAATTCTTCTAAGATAACTCTTAGAGCAGCAAAAGCATTCTTCTGAAAACTGGAGAAAATGCTGCAAAAGTAACCAAGCCCTCCTGCTACACTGCTCAGTGAATATTACTTTCTGTTTTAGAGAGGATAAATCATCATTAAGGCAAGCATTTAAAAATGTGAGTACTTAACATCAGATGAGCGCTTCATGGTTAAACATCTGAATAATTTATCTGAGCATTAAGATCTCCACTGAAATCAATGAGAGGTGAATATATTTGGCTCCGTTGGAAAACAACTTTCTGCCTAACTTTAGAAGTCCAAGTTTGACAATTTTGCTTAGCCAGAGACATTCATATTTATTTTCACTCTCTGAAGAAATTGTATTTACTTGCTTTAATACAAAGTCTTTCTCAAATTCCTAAGTAAATATTACAGTAAGTGCATGCAAAGAGAGCTAAAATACAAGAAAACAGTGTCGAGAAACAAGTGAGGAGACAATCGTGTGCAGCAGTGGCGAGCGGGCTGTCTGCAGGCTACCCTGCCTGCGGCACGGGAACGCACTGGGGCACAAACCGACGATTCGGGTCTTGTAGAGCCACAGGCAGGAGGAAGGAAAAGGACCTGTTACCTCACCCTGCGCTGAGCTGAAGCTAGCAGGATGATGCTATTGGAATGTTTGGCTGCTAATTAAGCACTGCAGGCTCACTTTGGCTGGCAGCTTTGTGTAAAAAAATTCTCTCAAATCAAATGTTTTTCTTTTAGAACGTGCATGAGACCCCGACCTCTTATAGTCGTACGCAGCATCCTGTGCTCTTTGGTTGAACACTGGTATCAAAGGTTTTGCTTTCCGGACTAGACGAATATGCTATTGATTATTCTAAAACATAAAATCTATGCAAGTCTTGTATCGAGTGCTGTTTCTACAAGCAGGCATCGCTTATGTCAATGGCGCTTTATTTAGATACAAGTTGCAGAATTTGCTTTTTTGACTAGACAATGTCTGCCAGAAACATGGATGGAGATTAGCTGGTGGATGCTGAGCAAGACTGAGCCAGCTTGGTGCCCGCATCCTGGTGCTCAAGGCTGTCTCCTTGCAGAGGACAGAGGTGTTGGAAAGGCAGGAGGGGAAGCTCATTCCTGATGATCCTTCTTGAGCTGGGGATGCTCAACCCAAAGTCTGCACTGCAAAAGGGAGAAACCACTAATGTTGCTACTGTGAAAAACACAGGAGCCATGTGTGAACGAAGAGGAGAGGTTGCCTGGGAGCCTCGGGTTGGTGTGGGGGTGGATACCATGTGGAGGATCCTGCCTCTTCTGCAGGGTCTCTGCTTCCACCCCGTTACACTGCTGTCCTGAGGTGTCCTCAAGGCATGGGGCTATCTGGACCAAGAACACCAAGAGATGGTCTGAAGACGAGACTTCAGCCAACAGCTCTACTCCGCAGGTACGGGAGATGGCTACACAGAACAGGTACCAACAGTGCAGAAGACAGTTTTCGTGGGACCAAGCCAAAGCTTGTCCCACCGCCTTGCCCAGGAATGAGCTGTCTCCGACAGCACTGCTGCCCCTCACCGGTGCCAAGTCCACCTCTGGCAGGGGAGACACCAGGATACGGCGCATGCCGTGCTTTGGAGTAAGCAAAATTCACCAAATCCCCACGTGCTTCCCTTTTGGGCAGAGAAGAGGAGAAGTAAAGCATCCCTGATGGCAGGCGTGAGCTGTGCTGCCGGGGTGTCCAGGAGGGTTGCGTGGTGCGGGCAGGATGGAGTCCAGGGAGCAGAGCAGGATCTCGCTCCGTGGGGTTGGTACCCAGCATTTGGCCCGCACGGGAAGCCCCCCCCTGCCCTGAGATGAACGATGCCAATAAAGCAACAGAGGGGATTTCACTACAATCACAGCCTGTCTGGAGGAGTAGGAGAGACTGCAGCAATCACCCAAGAAATTAAAGTAAACCTGGGGGTTTCACCAAATCCTGTTTGCTTTTGTAAGACGCAGTCTCCTGAATTTCAAGTTTTGTTCAGTCCAAATACTGAAACATAAACATCCCTTTTCTTTCTGTACAGAAATCTGTGCTATGTGCTACCAGGTCCATTTTCAATGTATGACATTTTGTTTGGTGCAGAGTGTGTGATAAAACCCCAAATCATTCATTTCCCCCCCTGCAGAAAGGTTCAGCTAATGAAAAAAAAATTACAAGATGAAGCTTGATTTTGAAGCTTAGTTTAGTGACTTATAACCATGACTAACTGCAGGACAGGGCGCTCTCTTCTCATTAAAAAGGAACTTTCTGTGGTAAGTTGGTATGACAAATCAACATTTAATTTATTACAAAAAACAGGCTAGCAAGCTGAAGCATAGCGTAGGTGGCATTCCATTTTGTCATATTAAAAGAATTTCCCCAACGTAAAGATAATTTGAACTATGGTGGCTATAAAAGCGAGTGGAAAATTATGTAAATCTGATTTCCTGCATATGAACCAGTACTATCTTTCTAAAGCTTATTAAATCATATCTGGATTGTTTCAGCACAAAGGTACTAGGTGAATTAATGGGGGAAAATACATAGACTTGGGTAGATAATAGAAAAGAGTTATGGTTCCCAAAGCTGGCTAACCAGAAGAATTTGATGTGAAAGAAACCTGAAGGAGAAGCAAATCCAGAGAAGTTTAAGCCACTGGACTCTGCTGGGTTTGAATAAAATGCCCTGGGGGCTGAGTTCCCGTGGTACAGGGAGGTGCAGGATGCCAAACAAGTGCAGAGGCTGGTTTTGCTGGTCCATGGGCCATATCCCTGATCCCACCCTGTCCCACACCTCCCCCACTGTGGAGCAAGGGTTTTGGTGCTATGTCTGTGTCTGATAAACAAGATTTTCATTTAATAAGCTCCTGAGTTTCTTTAAACTGGTCTTTGGCATTACAATAATGAATGAAATCCAGCTGTGCTGCATGGCTCCCAGGTTCACTGGGACTGATGCTCTGAAAGATCTTGAGCCGAAATTTAAAATTATTCTCCAGGCCCTCTACTACCTGTTCCATTTCCTCAGATTTCTTTAAAAAGGGCAAACCAGTGCGAGCCTGCTGCCATTGGGGTCTGCTGATTAATGTCTGCTGGGTATAGTTTCACTTAGTGAGACCTGCAGTGGCATTTGCTATAGAAAACCAAAATAAACCTGAAGCTATTCACATTTGCGTCCACATGGCCCCAAGAGTCGCCCCGAACAAGGAAATTGCTGTCATTGTGGAAATGTCCCCAAAATCTATGGCATGCCAACAGGCAAACTGATCAGAAGTTGGCTTTAAAGGGCTTTTTTGGAACTGTATGCTGCAGGTTTAAAAAGACACACTGATTTAATTCAAAGAGGAACTGGTAGCTGGAAAACATTTGCCATATGCCTGCACAGGACCAGCAGTTCAGCGTGTGCATCATAGTGCGCTTCTTCAACCCTCAAATTCATCCGGCGGTGGAAAAAGCCTGACTGTTTTGGGGGTTGTTTTAATAGTCTCCTTTTACAATTAGCAGCCCGAATTAGAGCACCCTTTGGGAAGCTCGGCTGGCAGAGATGGGCAGGACGCTGCCTGTGCTTTTAGCTGGGGAACACCCGGTTGTCTCAGGTACGATGGATGGTGACTTAATGATTGGGAAAGGCTTGCCAGATCATTATGCCTCCTAACTCCAATCTGACTTCTGGAAATCTCCAAGTGTTTCTAGTCTCCAAAGTGAATTTATAAGCAGATGTCCCTCCTTCACTGTTAGTGGCAAATGGGTTGCATCAATTACAATGTCACGGTAAGTCTACTGGATGGCATACAGTTTAAAATGTTGTGCTTGGCTCTTAAAAATTCTTAAAAATTAATAAGCTTTCATAGGTTTTTTTTTTGATGGTTCTCTATATCAGACTAAAAACCTTAGCTTAGGAATGAATGAAAAGGTTTAAATGTTTGAAAATAGCATAAAACTCACAGCTTCTTTTTTCTTCCCTACTAAGATCTTAGCATTGAATGTCATTGTTTTATACAGACACACACACTTGCACTTGCAGTCTTAATATTGGTACAGCAAGATAATGGTGGAGGTATGTATGATTAGGCATTAAATAAAAGCATGAATTATTTGACTCTGTGATTACATCTGCAGCTATCCTGGGCATTTCCATAATACCTATCACCACCATTATAATGAGGCATGCTGTTTATAACTGATTTTACAGCATGTGAAGCTTTTGGTACACGGAGAGGGGAAGGAGAACAGCAGTTGGGCCACAGAGAGGTATTTATCTGGCTAAAGATTCTCCTCCAGAACAATGTCTCGGTAACTGTCTGAAATGGAAACCAAGGTCAAATCATTTGGCTCCCCTTGTGCTGATCTGGCAGTGCAAATTCAGTTCAGAGCCATGGTAGGGATACCTTAAAAGAGTGAATTTCCATCTAGAAGAAGATTAAAATGAGCTTCATGAAAAGTCTGATGTTTGAAATATAAAATGACCTAGGACTTAGAAGATGCAATAGGTTTAAAATATATCAGCTTCAGTCATTGAGGGATAATAATTTACTTTCTTGCTAGTGGAGAAGTTGTTAAATTTTCCTCAGAGCCCGACAAGCAGCGTCCCGTCTGGCAGGGCAGCGGCAGGGTGTCCGGCTGAGCCGCGCTCATGGCAGCGTCGCGGCAGAGCGGCGAAGGGACCCGGCGGGGTTCGGCAGGTCCCTGGGCATGCCCTCTCCATGCAGATGGTCCTTCCCCCGGGAGCTCTGCAGGGAGCCCTGTGCTCCTTGGGATTTGCAATCAACACCTGCCTGCTGAGAGTAACCCTCAATGTTGGCACACAGCAGTAGGTCACAGAAGTGGGATGTGTGTGCATGTATTGCACCGTGTCCTCATAAGCGTTATCAGGCTTGTCTAATCTCCCTTAATACATCAAAACTATCTGTAGATCTGTGCGAGTGGGTGCTCTTGTTGCAGCAGGGACGGAGATACGCAGAGAAAGTTTCTGCTCCCATTCCCCCCTTTGCTTTGTAACTCCCTGTGTTATTATTTATTGAAAAAAGCAGGTCTGTTTCTCACTTTCGACAAGACCGTATCTAGCATCTTTCCTGGGAGCCCTTTACACGGTGTCACAGCCCTGCAGAAGGAGAAACCCCTGCTAAGGTCGGCACTTGCCGCATCCTCCACCGCCACCACCGCCAGCCAAGGTCCCTGCGTGCATGCCTCTGAAGTCCACGTGCTCTTATCAAGCTCTCCTTTCTTCTAATTTAGCGATTATTCTACATAATCCTAATGTTTTATAACAGTTAGCAGTTGTGAAAATATTTAAGCACACTCTTAGCACAGACAGGATTATATTCAAAGATCTCTCCTGGTGGTGAATAGAAAG
Source organism: Haliaeetus leucocephalus (assembly GCF_000737465.1). NCBI lineage: Eukaryota > Metazoa > Chordata > Aves > Accipitriformes > Accipitridae > Haliaeetus > Haliaeetus leucocephalus. The sequence continues at coordinate 1,168,701 of NW_010972583.1, read as the reverse complement.
GAACAAAGTAATATTATATCACTATCTCTAATTAATACAAGAGATTAGGAAAAGTACTATGCTGAAACGTGCAAACCAACATTTCCTAACACCAAGCACTGCATTAACCAGAAATAATTACAAGCTTTAATGCTGATGCCTTGTAGACAAAAGCACAGACCTCTTTAGGTTGTCTGAATAAGCAAGACTAATTCTGTTAAATGGATTATGCAGGGAGATGTTAATAAGCATTTCATTTAACTATATTCAGATTAATGATTTATTATAGGAAAGCCTTAATAAATAGTTTTTTGTGCAACATTTAAAATATACAGAGGCGGAAGGAATAAACTAACTCAAGGTCAAAGCAGTAAGAAAAAAAAAGATTAAAAAGACTGGGCTGTCAAAAATGTTTTTTTAAAAGAAAAGATTGTAAGATAATGGGACTCTGAAGGCTCAGTGGAGTCCTACAGATAACATCTCTAAATATTGTTACACTTGAAGTTAGTTGAGGATTTATGGCTTTGGAGAAGCGGGTCGACAGTCTATAAAAGACTGAATTAGAAAGCAATGGCTTGTGATAGGAGAGCTAATCTGCTTGGAAAGTGCTAGAACAGGCTTACAAGCGTTTTGACCAAAGGAAAGTTTGTCAAGAAGAGAAACCTTACTCTGTGCCTTGGAGGCCAGGCAGGATTGTAGAGAGCTTGACCTTGGGAGAACAAAACCCTAAAATCTTGTGTAAAAATGAATCAGCGAAGACACCGATTTGTTTAGTCTTATGCAAATGCAATCATCCTCAAGGCTAAGTGCCTGAGACAGGAAATTTGCAGTGATGGAAAATTCACTAGTGAAGTTAAATAGATAAATCTGAACGAGAAGGTCCTTTTGAAGTGTGTGCTAGATGGGAGACTTTAATTAAACAGAGCTTTGACCATGATAATAACATTTGGAAAATGCTAATAATTTAGGTAATGTTGAAAGGCGTTTGGTCTGTGTCTGTGGTAGCCGAGAGCTGGATGTGGTGACTCAGAAGGTTCTCTCCAGTCTGATGTTGCTCTGTTATTGGTATGAATCACTGAAATTCCTTTTAATGACAGAGAAACGTGAGGCACTGGCCAGGCCAACATCCCCAGAGCACATCTGAAATGCAAAATGCTTATGTTTTAAATAAAGGATTACATTTGCAAGAGATTATTTTATAAGTGATGTATGGTCAAAATGTTTTGCTTATCCCAGCAAAGACAGCCAAGTGAAGAAACCAGTGCAGAGCTATGTAGCCCTGGCTTTTGGAAAAGTGAGACACATTTTATGTGATGGCTCACGGGGCACTGAAAAACATTTTCACTGAGTATAACAAACTGTTAGACGAGGTAGCTCAATGCCACCGGACGTGTCCTCACCTGCGCGCAGTGTTCATTTGTCTCCCCAGTCCTTGCTCATGAAACCACAGGGACAAAGAGTGGCTTTATCGTTCTCTGAAACGTGAGTGCTGGCAGAAAGATTTGGAAGATGAGCCCCCCCCTAGACCAATGGAATTGATAAGAGAGGCGTATTGTCAGGTCCTATACACTGGCATTCACACAAGGCTGCTGTGAGATGCACAAACTGTAAAATGAGTGGCTTATGCTGATTTGTTTCTTATTTCTAATTTAAATGAGTAAAGTAGCATTTTTTGAGTCTTAAAATAGGAATACAGAGAACAAAAGATTATTGCTATAACTGCAGAAGCAAAAACCAACTACTTGTTGCACTAAAATATTAAAGCTTAGTATTTTAAATTCTTGAGATATGTATGCCACCAGCAACGTTTTAAAGTGAAATATTATCCCAGTGCGTGTTTGCGTGTATCTCAGTGTATGCACAGAAAATAAGAAAGAAGCATTTCTTCATTGTTTCAGTCATAAAGACCCCGGTTGTGATATTCTCTGTGTCTAATTCCAAACTGGTTCTTGATTCTGATTCTGACTGAGTTCAAATATAAAATATGATCTTTACAGGACTAAAAAGAAAGTCAAGCAATCAAAATATGATAACTAGCTGAGCCACCCAGCATTGTAATTTCATCATTGAGGGGATCTTTGCCTGGGAATCTGGGTTCCCTGGCTGTGGAAACACACGTCCGAGGAGGCAGCAGAAGAGACACGTTTCTCTCTCTGCCCTCCGCAACAGTCAGAGTCACCCTTCCCGATCCACCCACTCACACACCGACAAGTATCTCATGCTGAATATTGTAAACAGCTAAGTACTAATTTAAAACCAGCTAAAAATACACACAGTAATGTAAATTTTAAGTAAGATGATTTTTGCTTGCTTATTAATGTGATGGGGCATGCCAGACACATTTTGCAGTTGTTCAAACTAGACCTACTTAGTGAACGCTTAACAGCTGCATTTCATTAAGCTTAAAGAGAAAGCAAAACCATAACTGATGGAGGTTGTTAACTATATGCAAAAGGTTTTTAAGTGCCTTAATTTCTGTTCTCAAATAACTCTCTGGAACAAAGCACTTCCAAAGTCAGCAACTTCTCAAAAGTACTTAGTGCAGGCGTCTCAAGATATATGGTATGGATATGGAAGCACCCCCAACCCCCTTAGGCTGGCTCACCTGGCAACCTGTTATCTTGCAAACAGAATCGTTCCCTGTTCTAAGGAGAGCATCCCACGCTCAGGCTGAAGAGGATGCAGTTACGGACCTAGGCATCAATTCGGCAGAGTTGCATTTGGGAATGCGGTCCTGGGGCTGGGAAGAGCTTTGGTGAGCAGCAGCGAGGAGCAGCCGTGCTCTGGGGCAGTGGCGGTGCCAAGGCGTTGTTGGATCAGGTCACCTTTAAGATTTTTGCTGTGTCCTGTTTGCTTTTCCCCAGTTTCGCTGCCTTGAGACCCGCCTGAGTCAACCACCTCTCAGCAGCCTCTCTCCCACTTTCAAAAGCTGTGCTAACAAATGGAACCCTACAATTGTAGGGTTTTTTTTCTAAAACTCATTCCTCCTTCCTGTCAGCTCCAACATCTACTGTTTTACTTTCCAAATTGTCACTGATTCCTCTCATAGAAAGCCACCTTTAAATCTGATTGTTATTGTTCACAGCAAAACATTTAATGTAAAAAAAAAAGGGGGTGTTATTTTAAAGAAACAAACTTCTCTAATTTTTCAAGCTTATAAATGGTGAATAAATTTTCCAGCTAACTTATACTTTTAAAAAAATCATGGTAATTTGATCATATATAAAGTTACAGTGTTTAAGATATCAGAAAAAAAAATCCTCTCCAAGAAGGGAGTCACGTGGGCTATCTTATACTTAGGCACAAGATCCTGGTAACTCAAAAACCTTGATTTTGGACATTTTCACTTCACATGCTAAAGGAATTGCTGTGGTCCTCAGTGTCAATCTGTGCTTTTTGAAGGAGTTCAGCATCTAATTATTAGTGATATGATAGTTAGAGACCTACAAAGCTATTAACATTTTCTATTCAGTATACGTACACCCTTGAGTTGTTAAAAAACGTGTATAACCCAAATTACTGCATTTGAATACATTTGAATGTAAGCGCTTTATATTGCTACTGTTTTCACAATGAAAAGGTATTGTTAAAACTTTATTACCTAGGTGTGATTTGTTTCCAAACTTGCATTTTAAATTTTAGCATATGGTTGCCAGTAGAAAAGTCCCCATTTGCAGGCAGTTATCACACGGTGGTACCTAAAAATCCCTGTAGTTATTGCTCACTCTAATTATATAGTCTTGCTGTTGTTCTTACTCAGTAGTGTTTGTAAGTGTGGGCTTTTCAGTGGGGGCCAGGCATGCACCGTTTTAGTTACTCCATATTTCTGTATTTACAATGGATTCAAGTAACATGAAAAATGGGCAATGGTGATTTGGAGAAACTCTTAACAATAGCAGCCCTAACACAAAAGCCTGTTTTGTAGATAATCAGTGTAAATAATAGATTCCCCACGTGCTGCTGTCTGTCAAGTTATTTCTTCAAGCAAATGTCTCTGGGTATCATAAAATCAGAAAAATAGTGGTGCTCAGACAAAGCAAGCTCACACTAATCTTTCAGATAGTGCAGACCTGCTTTTGTTGCAGCTGCAAAAACAAAAACAATTTTAAACCCTTATGCATTGTTGTACAGTATATCTTTAATGGAATTTCATTTAGACACAGATAAACTTGATCATATCAAATAAAACCCCCTTCCATTAAATAATGCAAAGGAAAAGAATCCTTCTAATACATTAATAGGATAAATGAAGCAGGCACTGAACACAGAGTGCCTTAGTGTTTTAACAGGATAAAATAGTACAGCCCTGACATACCCGGTTTTGACAGCAAGGAATATTTCGTAATCCCAAGAAGTATTTATGAGGAAAATTACTGTGAAGGCATAGAATAAAATTTGGCTTTATATATCATCATTTATACTCAAGTTATCTCAAATTTCTTTGTACAGCTGGGAAGAGTGGTCATACTGGAACAAATAAAGTATGTTTTAGGAACTTCAGAGCTGTGGATGTGTACCAGCCTCGGACATCTGAGACGACTTTTAACAGACGGAAGAGATACCAGCCCCAGTCCTGGGATGAACCCATGCTTAACCCAATCACCACCTGATCCCTGCCTGTAACCGGTGAAGGAGGCAGGAGAAAGCAGCCAAGTGCTGTGTCTGGAGAGTAAAGCAGAGCAGGTCATCGATGGCACTGGACAGACATCGCGCTGTCCGTCAAAGCAGACTGAGCCCGAACATAGCTGCTCAGAACAAAGAGCTGTGTGCACCGAGTCACTGACAATCCCAAACCATCTCCCGCAAGTCCTCTAGCACTGACCAGCAATACAGGGACCGTACCAAGGTGACCCGAGCTGAGATTTTAATGCAAGAACCTCAAAGCTGGATGTGCTGTAATGAGAAGGAGCTGCATGCATTTCAGAGGGCAGATTACAAGTCAAAATAAACTTAGTGACTAAGAGAAATCTTCTGGTCAGGAAAAAAAAAAATTCAATTCAATACGGCCAAAAAAATCCTGCTCTTTAACAAAAACAGCCAACTGCACATGTACTGGAAGAACAAGAATTGACCCTGTGACAATTCCTCAGGAAAGTGTCTGCGATTACAGTGGATCGCCCATCCTATCCTGCCATGAAAGGAGAAACACGTTTCTGGGGTGTGTAAACAGAAGTGCAGCCTACGAAGGAGCGCTGCTGCTCTCCTCGGCGTGGGGGGGTCATGGCGGGAGATGCGCAGACTGGCTGGACGCAGCCCAGGGAAGAACGATGAGATCATCTTGCCTGGGAAGAAAGCTTGGAACAGCAGGACAGTTCAAAACCCGAGGGGGAGAGGGAGTCCCGATAACGGCTGAGGGATACCCGTCAAGATTGTCCCTGGAGAAGGTAAGGGAATGGTCTGCTTGTGTCTGCAGCAGGTAGGACCCAGAACAGCTATGAAGGCAAACTTGGCCCTGGGTTGCACAGAAAGGATGAGGAACCTGCATCACTGCAGAGTTTTAAGAGCAGTGTGTACAAATATCTGGCAAAAATAGCAGCAGACACCACTTCTCTTGCCTGTGGGAAGAGGCCTTTCTAGATGTTCTCTTTGGGCCTTAAAAAAATAATAATCCAGGCATGCATCGTAATTAGCAGTGACTGAAACATTGAATTTCTTTCTGGAACTGGAGGTACAAGAGGTTCCAGAGGAGGAAAGGGAGGGTGGCTCGTGGCAGAGACAAAGATCAGTCACCTCAGCCTGCAGCTCCTGGAGCAACTCCCCGTCCATAGCACAGGCTGCAGCTCCCTCTCCCTCTCCTAGAAACTGGCTCTCAGTTCTTTCCGATGGCTTAAGGACATGCCTGTTTTATGCAGACTGCGCAGAAAACTTTAAACAGATCTTTAATTCTCGCAGAAAAACGAACGCAGCTGTGGAACCTATAATTAGCATATGCCTCTTGGCTTATCAAACCCAGTTCTGCTGTTGCATCATGCCTTGTGATTTCCCTCATAAATATCTTAAGATCTATCTTAAAAGCAGTTACTTGTCTTCCACTGGGAGCAATCAGTGGAAGGTTTCTCTACACTTCTGAATGGGTAGGAATTTTCTTATTCCCAGGATATATTTATCTTTGGATGAGCTCTCTCTCCTCCTGGATCTCACCGCCTGGTTTCCACTGGCGCTGCTCGTGTGTGGTTTCCCTTCGTTAGACTAAGCACCGTGTTCTAGTCTCCTTCCTCTTTCTCTTCTTTCTCTTTGTGTAATAGGAACAACAACAGATTCAAATACTTTACATAAACTTGCAGTTTTAACCCATTTCTTTGTGGGATCAGATCTGAAGGGCTGTAATTATCACTAATGTTCCCACATTAGAGCTATTAATAAGTTAAAGGGCACTCTTGTTTCTAAGGCTTGAAATAAAACCCGAGTTCCATTTTCTTTGAGTTTGCCAAGCCTTCCTCTCCTTCTTTAGCTGTGCTAAAAATAATTTACCCAAGGATTACTAAAAAAAAGGAAAGATTTTTTTGAATATTATTTTGTGTTTTATTACAGCAGTAATTTCTTTGGTAAGGTTATCTTCAGTGAGTCAAATAAATTTGCCTTCAAATAAAAGTTATTACTTAGCCCAAAGGCCAAGCAGAGAGTGCTTTCTGGAATCAGAACCACTCTGCCTCTTTGGAGCATATATGAGAAAAGTTGAATAAATGCAAACCTAGCGTAGCTTGATAGTCAGAGTTATATGATCTACTACTATGTATTAATGAGCTAGAAACACTGTCTAGGATTTCATAAGCAAAATAAGGCCTCTTTAATAAAAATAGTCCATGAAATGGTGAAAATTCCTACTCAAAATTCTAACAAAAGTCAAGGGAGATTATCATATTGCTGGCTCCCCTGCTTGGTTACACAGGCAAAGCTACAGGGCTAGCTTCAGAAATGCAATCTGTCTGTAAGCACCTCTAGGCAAAACCCCCCAAATTAAAAATCCCCCCCCCCCCCCACACCCCCCCACCCCCCCCCCC
>NW_010972583.1:984666-1161711 GCF_000737465.1 Haliaeetus leucocephalus | reverse complement strand
CAAACAAAAACCCCCCCCCCCCCCGAAAACCTGAAACTCTAGCCTAATTGCAGATGTTTCCATTAATACTGTGCTTAGTAGGCTGGAACACAATTGCATAGTACTGAAAGAAAAATTACAACATCTGTGTAACCTGGCTGATAGATAACATGGTGATGCAATAAATAGCATGGTGTTGGATCTTTCTGCTAAAATAGATGGGCTGTTTTGTGTAACCAGCCTGTTCCATCTAGTGATGTGCGCTGGGGGGGCCTGACCTCCTGGTCATTGCCAGAAAAAAAAGGAAGAAGCAGCCTAGAGAAAATATCCTGAGTTTCACCAGCAAGACATTTCTATAGGCATCTGAAGCCTGCTGAATTTACTGGCTGAAGCATTAATTCCTTGAACTGAGAATTGGACACAACTGATTATTTTTTCCATTGGATTTCAGAATTACCAATGCTTTATAAAAGAAAGGCAACACCTCAGTACAGAGTTGTGTAAACTGGACAGCACAATATACAGCATCCTATTACCTACCAGCAGAAAAATTATTTAATAATACCAGTGTAGTGAGCAAAGCCAGGTAATGCAGTTTATGTTTGCTCCCACTTAAAAGAATGCTGTTGATCACCCTGAGTAACATATTCTAGTTCTGATAGGAAAGGATATGGTAAAACATCACGACCTGAGATTTAAAATGTGCTATTTCTATGTCCCTAGGGAGGTACTGCATCACTCTGCACCAGAGTCTGAGCGGTCAGATGCAAGAATACTTTGCACTTTATTTCTATGGGACAGTGCATGATAATTGCAGACAGGATTGACAACTTCCTCTAGTCCAACTTCCCATGAAAGGCTGAACCAGGCGATCTTTCGAGGTTCCTTCCAACCTGGACTACTCTATGATGCGGCATATTTCCCAGGAGCTCAGTAAAGGTATCCTAGTTCTAAGACATACATGGACTCAGACACAAGTTCTGAACAGATACTGAATTGGGGCTATTCTTAATTATTGTCTATTTTAAGCTGTGATCCAAAAGACAGATGTACAACTCCCAGCTGTCCTTCTTGTCCCAGATTTCATGAGAAAACTGTTTTTTTTCCTGAGTTTATGTATGGAAACCCTCAAAATTTGTAGAAAAGAGAAAAAAAGCTCTTCTGTTGAGAATGAACCATGAAATCACTTTCAGATAGTTTTCTAAATGATGTAGCTACTAAAGCCCTCCATTTCTTTAAAATGTTTCTTTATAACTGGTATCAGAACTAATTTATATTGAGCTTATTTATGGGAAATCTTAGCATATTAGGCAACTGCAGGTCCCACGTACTGTAGGCTTACATGATATGTATGGCTACCTAACCCTGGAGCTACACTATGGTGAGTAAATACAGATGTCACATTCATCTTCCAAGCTTTGCCTCTAGAAAGATGACTTTTTATATCTGCAGTGTGATGGACACACTGTTTCTGAAGCACTCATGTACGCTATTTTTTTATTGTTGACAGGCTTTCTATTTGCAACTTTCAATTTTCTAGACTATTTTAGATTTGCAAAAATGTATTTAAATGCTGTAGCACACATATTTTTCATTAGTCAAAAGTAAAAAATTCTTACTTATTTTGCAGAAGTACTTGGCAGACAGATGTGCTTGCTAATGTGGTAAGTACAATACATTTCTATGGCATAAGAGACATACTATAGCTTTCAGCTACAGGTCTTACCAGAGAATCCCTCACCCTGTAAAACCCCTTCCCTCCCGTGTATGTGCTCCACTCCAGGAGGCATGCTTCACCTGCGTTGTTCTTGGCACAGTCAGGGTAAAGGAAACCACAAAACCAGCTTGTATTTCTGAGTCTAAACCCTTTTGTCTTGTCTGGAAGAGGTGGAATAGTGACAACTGTAGAGACAGAGGGCAATACCAATAGAAAGGGATCATTTTAAAGCAAACTTGTAGGCAAGGACCAAATAAATAATGTATTATTTCATGACATTATGCAGTTTTCCGCTCATACTGCTGGTTTCGGATGGGATGTGTTCAAGGCTGGAACTACCTTCTTACCTACGTATCTATAGTACACATCTAGGCCTGATTTTGTTATCATCTGTAGCAACAGCAATCAACAAAAATAATCATCACTTGCTTAGCTTAAAATTAAATAGAAAAGAATATACAAAGGATAAAGACATCAAGTCTAGAACAGGCTGATGCTGGGTTCTGCATAGAAGTCCAAAATTAAACAGAGGAGGATGGGTCATGATCTTCCACTGGACATGGTAAACAGAGTTTTGGTTAAGAGGACATTGAGAATAAGACCATGGAAGTGCTAGAGAAAGCACTGGGACAACCAAGCCAGCCGCCCATTCCCATTCCCCCACCCCTGTATTGTAGTATGTTGCCCAATTCAGAAGTGTGATACTGTAGCAAAACTATGGAGTTATGAAGTCAAATGCCAAGAAACACAGGTTGTTTAGAAAGTAATATGCGTGGCGTGTGCCGTGGGGTACTTATGCACATAATTCTGGCAGCCTACAATAACTGCTTCTCTGACAATGTTGCCCTCATTTGTAAGTGTCACATTTGAGAAAAGGAAAAGCATTTTAATGTGACAGAAAAATTTGACTTGGGAGCTAATTACTTTAATTTGATAGAATTTTTGGCTCATCTGCATGCTCGACAATTATTTACAACTTACATTGGTAATTAGAGGTTGGGTCTTGTGCTGAAATACTGTAAATACCTTTGAAGACATTTGCTGATCCTTCTAACTTTTAGGGAAAATGAATTTATTAGTAGTTAATATGTAAAATATTTGTACTTCTGACCTTTTGTAAAACATTCTTTCTATATTTTAAATGATCGGTTGTCAGAATCATTTTCCTCAAAATGAAGTGTGACATTGTAAATAAGCTCTTGAATTAAGCAGCATATTAAATCTATGTATTCAGTGGCAACCTTTGATAGTTCTCATATATCATGAAGATTTTGTTGGTTCTGCTGCATTGAGGCAATGTCATATAGCATTGTGAATGATAATTTTTTACACTGAACTTTACAGTTTCTGGACAGTTTCAACATCATTCTTCTGATCTTGACAAAGGATATAGAGTTAAGCAGGTTAGTACATGATTTCTTGCCTTTTTTTGGTGACTGTGTATGAGAAAGGAACTTTTTCTGCTGGAGGAGCTGACAACCTTTAAACAAATCTTCCATGGAGGTGGTTGTCAGATGATTTCTAAAGATGAGTTTTTTATTCAGCTATTCTGCTGATTTTCTTAAGCACTTCTTTGGGGTTTCTCTTGGTCATATTTCTGCATAGTGTATATATTGCTCTCGTTTTATAGGTGTATTAAAAAAGCCATAATCCATGGAATTCTACTGCTGAACTGCACTAATAGCAAATCAATTAATCATCAATAGTGCTTTTATTGTAATAAGGTGATGGATGGAATAAGTAACAAAGTCGAACTGTTTACAAATTCCAGAAGAGTTAAAGTATAGTGCCACCTTGAATTATAACTGACTAGACCGGCATTATCTCTTGAGTTTGCCTTGTATGTCAATACTGCTTAATCTTGTTCTTTGTAATGGGGTATGTCTTAAATAGAAGGACACTGGATAAGTCATATATATAAAAGAGATCTACAGCTTGCTGGCATGTGAAATTCCTCCAATATATATTTTTATGAAACTACCAGCACATTATGTGCTCAGCAGCATAAATAAAAAAGTGTGTTACCCTGGCAATTTTACATTTACTACATTAGTTAGTAAATGCAATGGCCACCCTTACTTTCCTATAATAAAAACTGCTGAGCCTTTTCATGAAAGATGATTGCAATTTCCACCGGCCTGTATATGCAATGAAAAAACATAACTCATCAAAATCTGAGCTATTTGCTCTTAAGATACAAGAGCATTTTTCCCGAACACTTGACGTGACATTAACTATTCATGAAACTTGAGAGTGTTCAAACACTGCCTAAGTAAAATTGTTACTACTTTGCAACTTGATTGAGATCTTTTCTGAACCAGACTCTACAGCAGCCAGCAAAAGGGCTCTACACACATAAGAAATGCAGAGAGTGTCCAGGTACTGTAGCTGTGAGCTATCGATTTGCTAAAAAGTCGAGTTCCTCCTCCAAAATTGATTCATGATAACTGCCTCCATGTGGGTCAAACAGTATTTAACCGCTTGTAAATTTTAATTAAATGATTTGTCACTTTGAACATATAGTTTGTCATCGTGCAGCTAAGCGATGTGTCTTTATCAGAGAATGACTCAAGGGGAAGGCATCCATCTCCTCTGTCACTTTGCCCCCCATTAAGATAATTTGGCTGTTGCGCAGTACGTGCAGCTCTGTGAAACAGACTGTGCTTCCTATGAACAAGTCTGCCATGCAAATTATAAAAATACAACATCTTCCTTTCGTCATTAACATATGTTTAACTTTCTAACAAACCCTTTTCCCAGCAGCACTTAGCAAAACAGATTTTTTCCTTCCAATGACTTTTTCCTTTTTTGTGTACCAGTGACACCTGTAGCTATTCTTACTAAGCTACCCAAGTACCTTTTCTGTGCCTACAGTTATCCTTACTCGCAGGATGTTGATTCTAGGAGACAGTAAAGAGAAGCTTATAAACCGTGTAAATCTGTTGACTGCCTCTAGAAAGGATGGTTTATTTTAATTGGTTTTTTGTGACTGTATAGCTCTTACCCTCCTTTCTGTGTGACTAGCTATGGAGTCCTCATTTCAATGAATTTAAATAGGTCTTCTGCATGTGCATGTTATACAACAATGATGCAAGCATATGAATTTCATGTACATCCTCCTCTGTGGCAAGGCTTAATCCTTTGAGGCAGAGGGCCTCTTGCTTGTGCAGGGACACAAGATGTTGCTTTAAAGCTGTTGCTTTAATTCTGGGGTTCACCATTTGTGAGCTAAGAGAACTTAAACATCATGTGAAGTCCATCCACAGAATATACAGAAAGCGCGTATAATCCAATCGAGTACTTGTGACTCTTCATTAATGTGCAGATTTTCTTTTTCCCAAAGTACTCTCAGATTTCCACCCTTTAACCAAGGGTATCGTGTTAGAATATGCCATGCAATTTATCTTTATTCGCTTTTCGCTATGATGAATTATTTGGGGCTTTTCTGATGAAGGATTGCAGCAGGAGCTGGCGTGGCCGTTGGGATGACTCTGAGCTTTTGCAGCTACCTCCTGCATGTGCGAAGGGGAATGAAACCCCTCACCTCCGCAGAGGCTTTGGGGTGGCTTTTTGCTGGGGCTCCCCAAACTGGGGGGCTAGTGGGGGCCCCTTCGCAGAGACCCCCAACCTCCCTGGCTGATGCTGCTGCTCCTCTGCAGCTTTTACTGCCGGTGGAGGATTTTGCATCAGGAGCCTTTTCATGCACCAGTCTTCCCCACCCGCTTTTCAGCTTAATCTGGAGGATTTTGGAGACATTATGGCTCAGCTTTGCATATGTTATTACGCAAAAGAGAAAAAAAAAACCAAAAAAACCCAACAGTTGAGATTTTTCAAAGCTAACTGGGAGCTTTAGGCATGAAACTCCTGGTAAGATTCATGGCTTTGAAAATCTCTATCAATTAGTACACTATTTTGGTGGAGTAGCAAAAAAAAAAAAAAAAAAAGCAAGCATTGGTGCCTCTGTGGGAGGCCCCTTCCCAATTAATGCTGATTAATGGTAGGGGATGAGTGCATGGAGTGCATTATCCTCAGGACAGCTTTCCCACTACCTGCACCTTTTGAACACCTTCTGCTGTGCAGATGCCCAGCGTCACCGTGCCCTCTCCATCCCTTGCCTGGGGAGGACCATGGATACTGATGGAAGGAAACACAACATGACTGCAAGGAAATGTGCTGGTGAAAAATGAGTTAACTTCAACAGATGTATTTTCTAAGCAAGAAGGTTAGAGAGACCATTCAGGGACGATGCTCAAGCACTGCTGTGTGAGCTCATGCTGCAAAGGGCCCCTCGACTGCAATGCTGTACTGACCCTGTCACCAGTTGCCGAGCCGTCGGGTGGCTGAGGACAGCTGCAGAAAGTCTCTTCTGCGTGTTACTTTCCATCCCCTTTCTCATCACCCTTGTGAAGTCAGGAATTTGGTCTCTTCAGTAGAAATACACTACACTCACCATTAAAAAGCACTTTGAAACAGAGAACAAAAAGCACCAAAAAAAGGTTCTTTCATATTCTCAGTGATCAACTTGCAGGTGAGCTGCGGCTCAGCTCTTCTTAGCGTAGTGCTGTATTTGTGGGTTGCAATCAGATAAACTCGCCGTCGTGTCTGTCCCTCTGTTCATAAGAAAGCAGCACACACAGACTGTCAGAAACGTTTCCCAGTCAGGCAATGGGCAATTTCTTTCTGCCATTGATTTTGGCTCAAAATCAGGATTTAGAAAGACAAGACAGAAAACCGTACGTGGCACTTGGCAGGAATGTTAGCAACTTTCAAAGTAGTTATGGATGTCATATTCTTAAAAAAATAGTAACAGAAGGGGCAATGATATATATATTCCCCTCCGGGTAGTAGGTAAAGTTTGGCAGTCAGTGATGAAACCTTTTTCACCTTTCCCTCTTTCTAACCTCTCTGGGAATGAAAGATACTTTGTTTTGAATATATATCCTACGTCACGCCTATCTGAAGAGCTGAGCTTTTGGGAAGACAGAGATGGACTTGGATGCCTTTAAAACTGCCTCCGATAGTCTTTGAGACACGTGGGAGAAAGATACATTTTGCTCCAAAACCAATTAATTTTTTTCCTAGTTTGTACTGTGTATAACCCCTTAACTACTGAAATACTTCAAGTTTCTACAAAAGGAACTTTCCGAATAACTGAATGAGAGCTCGATAGTGATAATCTACATTTAACTGGGTAGGATTTCTACCTCTTTGTAAAATGCAGCTCCTTCTTTGTTTAAAATGAAACACTAAATGGGACTGTACATTGCAGGAGGGCAGGACATGGGAGACTGTAGGTATGGAAACCTTACAAACAACATCCTGAAATGTCTCTATAACCAGAGTGCTTTGCTTTGACAATTTACTGCAGAGTATTCAAATTACTTGCTCTTTTCCTATTATAAAATCCATACCCCGTTCATTCAAGTGAACATGCTCTTCAGCTTTCAAAACCGAGTTGTTCTCTGAATTGCCTCAGTTTGGCAGAAAACTCATTCAGTGTGGTTTTATATACTGTGCTTGTTGAATAAGGAGGCTGAATGGCAGGCAATCATTTCTGTTGCAATCAGAGATATTAAGAAGGATAAGTTCTATCAATTTTTTTTTTTCCAAAGAGATGCATCCCTGCCATTGTGGAATACGATTGAGAGAGAAATGCAAGCTGAGACGTGTATCTCGAAAATGAGAAGACAGACGTACAAAAGATGTCAAGGTCAATCATTTTGTCTCGGTGTTTGGAATGACAGGCATCACTGAATATCCCGGCATCACGCGACGTCACTGATCTCAGTGTGGTACAATATGGAGGCGGGTGGGTGGGAGGCAGCAAGCTGCCACTCATCCATTGGGTTAGTCTTCTGCTGCCTAATGCCAACAGCTTTTTCTTATGGAAATGTCTGACTCAGCAGCTGAAAAATGGTAAAATATTTTGCAAAACTTTCATCTTAATGAAAACAATCTATAAAACTTTAACCAGATGGCTCCATAGTTTTTTGTGGCACTGTAAAACTCAGAGGCTCAGTTAAAATCTGGACTTAATGAAAATCATGTACAGGAACAGGTGCCAAAGCACAGGAACAACTACAAAGTGAATCTTCCTTGTAAACCTTACTGGATTAATGGAGTAGCATACAGTAAATTGGGCCTGAGCTCTTAACGTGTTTCCTTCCACCTGTATAGTGTGTCCTAAATAGATGTGAGGTTCATATAAAGACTTGCTGTTCAGAGACACAAACTTCTGGTCCTGCCACGCTCACACCGAGGATTGCCCTATATCCTTGACAAGTGATTGTTTGCTTTTAAATTTTGGTATTTGGGTCACAAATTCTCATTAGCAGCTGGGCCTGGAAGAAGACAAAGTTCATGGTGTAGCAGGACACTGTGCAAGGGGCTTGAGTCTATAATATAAAGTATATAGCCTAGACTCTGAGCTCTGGTCCAGCTCTGAGCAAACCATTTTTTTTATTCGTCACTCTCAACTCCAGAAGTGAAAGACCTGTCTGCTCAGACCGCTGAAGCCCCCCTGACCGTTCAGGGACTGCTGCACTGCCCCCACTGGTGTATTTGTGCCTGCAAAAGCATCTCCTGTTCTGAGGAAGGTCTGTCTCCAGTAGTTGTAGAGCCCTGCACAAAAGCAGGCTAAAACCAAGACAGCATCGCTCCTGGGAGCAGTGACAACTTGTGATAAAACAATGTTTGTTTAATTGTTCAGAGCTGCTGTGTAAACCTTTTATGGCCACACTCTTTGAAAGACATGGGCTTGGCCCAACTATCATACTTCTACCTACAAATTTTTGTTCTATTTCCTTTAACACCGAAGAGACTATCGGAAGAAAACCACATCATACAGTCTTTCTTGGGTTGCCTGATGGCATGCGTAAGAGCTCATCTGGAAAGTTTCAAGAAGGACCAAAACCAGTTTAAAGACCAGTTTGGTAGACTGGGCCTTGCGACTGGTATATAATAAGGAAAAGATAAAGCTGCAAGGATATGCCTTTAAACGTTAAGTTCAGAATAAGGAAATAGCTGATCTGGTATTATCTCTGGATGTCGGTTTTCCTTCCTAGCTGGAGATATTGCTGGCAACTGCATCAAAATGTCCATGTTGCATAGATACTCTAGATGCAGCTGGCAAGAAACTGAAATTTCCATTTGGTGAGAAATTCAGACAGTGAAAAGACAAGAAAAGAAGTGTTGCCTGGAATGAGACGGGTAGCCTGGAAGGAAGCCAGTATGTTTTTTCCACTCAAAACTCAACAGGCTTTTATTTGAATTTCTTTAAAACTGACATATTCATGGAGATTTCAAATAGGCATTTTCTGACAAGTCCCCTATTCCCCCGAGCCTTCCCTCCCTTAACAACCCAAGTTTGTCAGATCCTTTCCCACCAGCTGTAGCTGTAGGCTCTTTTATATTCTGCACAGAGTTGGGACCCTCCCTGAAGTTATAGATACATAGTTATATATACATTTTAAATTTCTGCACATGGCTATACATCTCATCTAGATGGATATATGCATATTTATTCCTGTAAGAATTACTGTAGTCAGCCAATTCTGGCTGATAAAACCTTCACATAAAACATACCCTTATGCGATAAATAAAAACAAAGACTGCTCTCTTTCTGCTAATGAATCACATTCTGGAATCTCCTGCTTCTCTTTTCTCAATCAGAACATGTCCTTGTATGTGCGGTCTTTCAGAGCAGCTTTACCATGTCTTGCAGCGTTGCAGGCTGGAAGATTCGCACTGGGCATTTTTCTTGCCCTTTCAGAGCTGGTGCAGGACTGCAGACTGGCACGGCTGCCTGCACCCACGACACGCTACACTGCTGCAAGACCACAATAAGACACGGCTTTGGTCGCAGTTCAGATTAGCCTGAACGGAGTCACACTTACTGTGTTACAAGCTAGATATGCAAACATCTCATTTCCTGGCATACTTTGAGAGCGTAGGTCTAAATCACGTCTGTAGTCGAAGAACAAAATTTAGATATATGGATCGCTACCCCCAGCCTGCCTTCAGAGCAGACATTTCCAGCCGTGTGCCTCCGCACCGTCCCCGGGAGTCCATCCCTGCCAGAGTTCCCCCACCACCATACGGCGTCAGGTACCACCGCGTGACTGAGATGGGGAGACGTCTTCAGGACGCGGACTGAGATGGCCGTGCATGTTTTATCTATATTAAGAGTTAATAAACAGATGCCAAAGCTATAACGAACAATATCTGTCTTCTAACAACCCATTAACTGGGGAAGTTAGTGCTCTGCTGAGAAGAGCTTTCCCCGTGTCTCAGGGGTGTGCTGGTTCCCCTGCGGTAGTTCCTACACAGCACATGCTTCTATACGGCAAGTGCTGATGCCATTTACAGTAACATAAATGAATCTGTGTAACGATAAACCACCGACACCAATGACACAGATCCCTTGGAGCCGAGGAATCACATACAGCAGCAAGCGTCCCCCAGAAACACGGAGAAGCCTTGGGCTCAGACTGCCAAAGAAGCCTGCGAGGTGCGGCTTGTCACTCGGCATCAGAAACACTTGGGCAGGAGAAAGGGTCAGCATCGAAGCAGCAACATCGCTGTCCACCTTTCACATCCTCTACCCTTTCCACAGACTACAGGAATTTTCACAGATGTCCCTGCACTGTGCTCCTGGCATTTCTCAAGAGCACTTCTTGGTTAAAATGTGAAATTTCAGCAAACTGTTCAATGTACTGTATTCTGAAATATTCAGGCATTCTCGTTTCTGTGGGAAACCCTGGATTTTGTTGGTTAGACAAATCGGTGAGTGTCAGAGCAGCTTCTCCTCTTAAGTGGGCTTCTCATATTTGTGGAAAAACTCATTAATACTGACTGAAATCCCCTGTGACAGAAGGCATGTAGGCAACACAGTATCAGAAAAAGTATTCTTGCAGTTTGCATACTGGTTTAGAGAGTAGGAATCAATGGACTAAAAATGACCTATTTCTAATCCTATTTTTCAGCTGATAGAAAGTAGCTCTTTTGATATTAAATGATGCATCTATTCAGCAAGCAGTGAATAATATACTTATGATTTACTGTGTTCAAACAGTCTTCTGAAATGATGCAGTCTTTAAATATTGCAGAATGTCACTGAGCACACACTGTGAGTTATTTGAAACGTGCATTTTACTTAAACAGAAACATTTACCTAATTCCACAGATTTTACTTTGAGGATGCAGCTTTCACAGAATGATTTAGAAACGTAAAGTTCACTTGTATGTAACAGCAGATGAATATAATACTTTAAAGGCAGTTATTTCCCATAGTGCAGCTGGTATATAGTTCTAAGCGTTCCTGGTTTAAGAACCTGCCTTGCTCTGCTGCGTGTTCCTACAGTAACGTGTTACACACTGGATTAAGGGTGTAGATGCATAATGCTGGGTGAATATATAAACTAATTTTTTCTGGCAGAGAGAACTATGCTGGAATTTCACATCTGTCTAGAGTTCTGAAACGCAACAGAAATGTCCATACTATGTTATGAACATAAAGCTTTAAAATAATTAACAAATAAGATTAATATATTGATCTTCTTTTCTTTAGAGACTGTTTACCTGTTTGATGCCAACCTACTCATAGTATGTCTTGGTAACCTTATATATGCTCTCATATCTGTTAACTGGGACAAAAGAACCTATGGTGTTCTTCTACTGGGTGTTGGAGGGTGATTCAACCATCAGATGAAGGAGCTGGAGGGCGGTCTGGGAGACCCTGCCTTCCTTCCCAGGGTGGGATTATTTGGGAGGCAGTGAAGTGGCCACTGAGAGTCAAAAGCTCTTTTAACAAACAGTTCTGTTTCTAACGTGATTTAGACACTAAACTTGCAATGATCCAGCCTCTGTTATCCTAGATCTTGATCATCTTTTCATACTTGTTTAGTTTTTTGGAAGAAATTCCACAAACTGGGAAAAGAAAGAAAACAGTTTGGATGTTGGCTGATGAACGACCGGCTGTTTCTCAAGGTGGTCAGTCATCCTCTTGTGCCTCAGGGTTCATCTCTACTCCAGAGTTTGCTGTACCAACGTGTCTCCTGCCCACATGCAAACATCTCTAGCTTGAGGTACGTGGTGCCTTCATCACATAAAGACAAAATTAATGGCAAGAAAGAATGCCATAAATTCTGAGATTCAGAGTCCAACCCTATAGATTTTCCTTATGCAAAACATTTATTGGTTAAAATGGGAACTGCAACTGCATAAGATGAGAAAAAATGGGTGTGTGTGTGTGTTTGTGACATGTTTCCTATGAAACAAATAGAGCCTACTTGAAATTAGGTATTATTTGGTATTCTGGCATATTAAACGTATTAAATATGCAGTAAGGCAGATTAGGGAGAAGTAACTGAAGTTCAAGGAGCTGTCCAACCTGCCCAGAGTGCTCATTTAAAGATATGCCTTTGTTCCTGAGAAAATTAAATAAGTTAAAGTCCTTCTCTCACCAACTCCAATTTTTATAAAAGTGCCTCATAACATGTGAAATCATTAATTAAAGAAGACTCCTCAATTATTCTCTCTGACCTGTCACTGTTACTTGTTTAGTCAGTGTTAAGAATTCAGCAGCATCTTCAAAGGCTTTTCAGGACACCACCTGTGAACTAATTACACTAAAGGATGAAAGATTTTTAAGTAACTACAGCTCTTGGCAGTGGCTGACAAAATAGATACCAACGGTGGCCCCAATTTTTTAACTTTTTCAGCTAATTCTACATGCTTTAAGCATTGTTGCTTAAAATTGAGCAAGAAAACCCCCAAATGTAAAAAGAGGCTCCAGCAGATGAATGCACAAGTATATCCCTATGGCTCTCAAACACAGTGTCGGTTTTGCATTACTTATAAATGTTTTAAATGGTTTGTCTCCTATTGTTTAGAACTGTAAGGAATCCTTAAGGATTTCTTTTTTTAAATCAAAATGTTTTTTATACATAATCATTGAAAGACATTTTGGGGATGTTGTCACGTGGCTTACGAACATCTAGAAAATGTCACAAAACTTCTGTGCTGAAATTTTACACATGCATCTTATAAATAATTTTTAACAACAGAAGGTCAAAACAGTTGATTAATTATACTGAATATGAGAAGAAAAATTGGTGAGATGAAAGGTCTTTTGTATGTACCAATTTCAATGCTGACAGAGTTTGCACACTGTAAGAGGAGTAGAAAACGTTGGAACCTCACCATCAGTGCAGTACTTCACCTGTTTAGACAGGAGTTATTAATAGTATTCTTGGCTAACTAGTGCTTAAGCAACACTGAGAAAATAGATGGCTGATAAGAAAGGTGACCTGTGGGAGTTGGAGGCAGTAGCAATTCCAGGCTTAAGCATCTTAAGATGTCCGTGGCCTTTTCCTTTTCACTACTCCTTCCATATACAAAAATACATACACATATACTCATATACACTAGTAACAATGAAAAGAATTTTCAAAGATGTTTTGAGAATAGGATTATTACTGTGTATTCAGAGTTGGACTAAAATCTCAACAGAAAGTGGTTTCAAGATCTTCAGGATTACTACAGATTCTTCACTTTCTACAAAAAGTAACTTCCTAGTTTGGGCTTTAAGAAAGATCCTGGAAAACTCTACTAGTGATGATAATGTTGAATATCCCATCAGTCATTTACCTTGATTTATGGGAGATCCTTGGCCTGCAATTCTCCCTCATCTATCTGCAGTTAAATACTAACTCAGTTCGGGTTTTTTTTCATAACCTTTGGCTCAATATTGAAACACTGGAGAAGGATCTGTGTCCTTCCAGCAGCAAAACCTTCTCCAGGAAAAACATCCATTGAAGCTGCAATGAAGTGAACTTTTAAACAACAGTAGCAATTAACCAACTAGCTGCAAAGCCTAGATTAAGTAAGAAGGAGGCTGATGCTCTGTATTCTGACTGATGCAAGACACGAGGAAAATGAGCTTCTACAGGATTATCCACGTTTTGTATTCCACATGAGGGAAAGCAGGGTAGAAGGACAGAGATCCAATGGGCGCTGCTGGCTAAAACTTCCTGGGCTGACTTTAGCAAAGTCACAAATCTTACTGTCGTGTCATAAGCAGCTACAGACAAATAAACCTGTTTTTTTGCCATGATCTCCCACCCCAACCTACTGTCTTTTCTGCTGATGCTGCAGCACACGAGGGACTCAGTTTCTGACACTGGAAACTTTTTAATTGCCTCTGCAGCTGTATAACTTTGTAGCAATAGTGATGGTATCATCTAGCTATTTACCAGACTAAAATTAGAAAAGTAGAGGGACTATCACAGCTTTATTTAATTATGTAAGGCAAACAGAACATTTCAATAGCAATGCCACTGCTGATACCAGTGCTGGTTTCCAGGAGGAACGACTCAATCCTAAATTTTAATCCATTTTGAGAGCTTTTCTTTAAAAAAAAACGCCCTTCCTGTTGTCTTTCAGGGGAACAGATGTTGTTTTTCATCTGCAAACTGACCTCAGAGTCCTTTCCTCAGTCATTTAAAGTTGGATTAGCTCATGTAGTTTCATATGTATTGCAACTTTAGCTTCTTCTAAATTTTTCCTCTGTTGTGTTCAAAGGCTTTCATGTTCTCAATTTCGTACTGTACTTTGGAAAAATACCTCTCTATTTAACACTGTGCTCTCAGAATTAAGGCAGGGATTGTTATAAAAGGATGCTATTCTTTTCCATTGCCCCATCTCCACCCTCCCCCCCCTTCCCCCAGTATGTATAATTTTGCTCATTTATCATAAATTTCTGCAGACAGTAAGGATTCAAACACATCTCAAAGCTGTATTACTTGAACATCAGTTTTTTAAAGTGAGGAAAAGACTCTGCTTCTGTGTTGTAGTGCTTACCTATGGAGATTAAAACCCAAAATGTTACTAGAGTCAATTCCAACCATAACCATACATCATAAACCATCATTCTCTGAACAGAGCTTGAAATAGTATCAGGCTAAGGGGACTTTTCAACCAATTACAAAACCCAGCATTAAATGACACATAGACTGAGGTTCTCCTATCACTACTTTACACGATTGCCATATCATCCGCGACTCTCTTCTTCTTCCTGGCTTCTGTTAGGTATAAAAAAAATTTCTTAGCTTATTTACAACTGCTTGGTAGTCCAAAGCAACTGTGAAAAATCACAAGGATAGGAACTTTTATTACAAGCACTATCAGCTTTTTGCAGGATAAGTCCATCCCTCCCCTCCTACTCCTTCTGCTGCTGTGTTTTGTGATGAACGGTGGTGATGCATAAATTGCTCAGTTGCTTTCGTGAACGGCTGTGCATTACAGACGCAGTAGATCCTCTGCACGTAAAAAAGACAGAGTGCTTTGGAAAACTCCCTGCTGAAGAAGGGCAGGCAGGAAGGCAGACAGGCAGCGCCTGTGCACAGCGAGCATCTCCGCAGAGGACACCGGAGATTGCCCTTCCTAAGGCTTTTAATTAAAAGCACCGAAGATTTATACACTTGTCTTTCTGCTCCTGTAAGTTTTAAGGTGGGTGGATCAGTTTGCTGCCTCGTTTTTCTTTTGTAAATCTGTTTAATCTGCATTTTAACTGCGAGTAGATTACCTCGATCGCTACAGCTTTCTGGTGCAGCCTTTCTAATCTTTTTATCTTAATTTGGAAATAAAAGTATACTTCATGTGTGGGCTTTGCCAGAGGAAAATTCTACTTGTGTTTGTCTCCCAGATGATCCTGAGAACGCTTCCCAGAGTCCTCCTTGGAGGAGACCTGAGCATTGCACATCTTACCACATTATGCACATGGAAATAATTTCAACCTGTTGGGTCTGACGCTGTAACTGCGTCCTGGGGAAGGTATTTAACACAGAGCAATGGGAGCTAGAGCATGGTACGTGAGACTCATGACCTACCCCTTCCAAACACTTTGGGAAGTGCTGGGAATATTGTTACAGGCTGACTTGAAGCCACCTTTTAACGAGCTCTGGGCTGACCAGCTCCACTGAGGGTGTCCTGCTGGGGAGTGGCAACAGGAACCCCCCGAGAAAACGGGGAGTCACTACGAGTGGTCAGGACCTCCTGCTGGCTGCCAAGCACAAGGGCAGGCTTTTCCACTCTCCGGGAACACTTTCTGGCACCTAAAATGAGGAGAACCTCACAACGGCGTCTTAGATCCATCCTACGAGTCATTCAGTGATGAGACAGCAAGAAATCTGTAAGCCTCAAACCAGTATCCATGTTTACAGCAACACCAGAGAAGAGTCAGATTATCACAAAGAGAAATCACAGTAATTACACTGCACAGCTACATTGCCCTGTGCACATCCACTGCATCGCCCTGGGGCAGAGAATGAATGGGAGAAAAACAGAGATGCAGGGAGGGGTTTTCTCAACAGCGGAAATTTAAGAAGAGGACAACACATGAAGCCTGGAGGGAAGACAAACCAATGAATGCACAAAGACAGGAAGGAGACAGTCCAGCACTACCACAACAAAGCTGCCCGTAATCAGTTCCAGTTATCGATATGGCAATGCATCAGTTATGAGTCCCTGAGAAAAAGTACCCAAACATACTTCATGAATGTATGTGGATACTGACCTGGGCTTGAGACAGGACTAGAGGTAGTAGGCTCAATAATTTCTACAAAAAGGGAAAAGGAAAAAAAAAAGAAGAGAACATTTGGGAGTTAATCACACATGGAAGACAAATACAGAATGAGACAGCAAACAGTCATGCAACAGACACGGCAATTTTATTCAAAGATCGGGCTGGCCATCACAGGCCTGTGACAAACACGCAGTCAGTCAGATTTCTGTGCCTATGACCTATACATCAGTGTCTTTCTTTTCCCAGCTACGTTATTCATGTGTCACCAATATACAACATCGGGACCACCACACTCCGAATATGCAAATATTTTTGCCTGCCACCTTGGCAAAGCCACCCTTGGAGTTCTCAAGCTCAGAAACATTTCTCCTGGGAATTACTGAAACCTGGCTAGAAAAAGGGGGTTTTGCTCATTTTATTGAAGGTAATTTCCTATGATGAATATAAGTCAAGGTAACAATTTTGAACAAAGAATATTTTAAAGTAATAGTTTTGTGCTTTAGTGAACTTTTAAAAATGCACATCTTTTTAATTACTGAAGTCTTTCCAGAAGAAAATATTTCTCAAAAACATCAAACACATTTTGAAGATGTTTACTTCACCTGGGGCAACCAATACAAACAATATAAAAAGTTAAGAGAAGAGCACAATTCTTCAGCATTCAGTCTAATGAAACAACCACCTGTGGCTTTTCATTATAATTTTGCTTCAAAATTCATTATTCTGTGCCTTTTTATTAGCTTTGAATAGTGCTATGCAAAATGAAATACCATTCCCAATCAATCTTGCACAGAAGCAAGCTACAATCTCAATGTAGCAATTCAATACTCCTAATAAAAAAGATTTAACAAAATTACCAAGCTCAAAAGATCATTGACCGTATCTTGACTATAACAAGAAACTAACGAAAAAAAATGTGAGCGAGTTGATAACAATGGATGTGCAGGTAATAGCTGAACACACTCTCCACTCGTCCAATTTTGCATTTTTCCCCCTATAATTACTTTTCAGGTTAATACGATGCAAAAATGATTCCAAGTGAAATAACAGACAAATATTTTCCCAAACAAAAAGTTATGAAGTTTTGATACCAAATTACTGATGCTAAGAATTCTGCTAATACAGATGAATGTTTCCAATCTTAAAAATATTTATTTGACATCTTGACAAATACATCATCGTTGCTGATAAATTCAAATCACATTTTTTAAATAAAATGGATTTGAACTGTATTACTCCAACTTTACAATTTCATTTGAGATTTAAAATCCATGAAAGTTGTTGACATCTTGAGTAGTCTTTAACATAAAAAGGATTTAAAGTCTAGTATCGAGGTTTCCTACCCCCATATGGGGTAGTTTATGTATGCGGCAGTGGAAAGACGGAGAACTGTGGACAGACGGGTCGGTCAGTCAGTCAGTTCCCAGACGTCCCTCACCAGTTCCCACCATGCCAACTGGGGCAGCAGGAACGGAAAGGTGGAGGTGAGGGTGGTCTCCAGCTGGGCGCATCCCAGGGGATGTGCAGTTTGTATACCCTGCTGCGGCACTTGGGTGCTGGGCTGCAGGACAGCAGGAGCTGGCTGCTTCCAGCGAGCCTGACACAAAGTCGGTGAAGGACATAAATGATGGTGGAGGATTCTCTGGGGGTTGCATTGTGCTTCAGACGAAGGTTCCTGCTTAACCGACTGCGGCGCAAACAGGGGTTTTTCCCAGCATATTTAACAGATATAAAGCAAAATACACAAAGCTACAGAAATGATGATTGTGCAGTTAAGACTGATGAACTAAATTGATATCAGCAATGTCTAATTCTTAAAAATCCATGGACTTTGCTACACTGGCACGGATTAGGAAACTGCGCAATAGCCATAGTGATGTATTTGTGGGTTTTGACTCAATCTGCTTAAGACACCGATGCTGCTTGCTTAGGTGAGAGGCACAGTGAAAGTCCTGGCTGACAGCTCATTGTGCGGGGAACCTGCGAGATCCTGCCTGGGTAGAGCCTACTGCAGGTAGGGCAGCACTGCTGGGCTTGTGGGGGCCGTCCCCAGCCAAGGAGCACTGCTTGGGCTTAAAGCGAGGGAAAAGGGAAATGCAATATAACAAAGCATTTCCACCTGTCGAGAGAAAAAAGCCATCCTCTATGAAATAAGGTTGTACTCCTGCATAGAGCAAACATAACTTTAGCAGGACAAAGAGAAACGGTGTTAAAACAAGAGACTCAGAAGAAACGAAGAATTATCAAGAATTCCTCAATTTTGTGTTTTAATGACTGTTTTATAAGTTTTATAATACTTTTATTTAGTGGTCTTTAATTCCTTCTAAATCTTTATGTTCTGGGAAATTACATCCTGCTTCTCATATATAATTATCAGCTTTGCTTCAAATGCATTGTACAATGATGGCAAAAGTTATTTTTCTGGCTACCCTAAAATAACAGGATCTTTTTCTTCTGAATTTAGGAGTCAATCCTCCTTGTTGCTATGGCTTCCTTATAAAGGAAAAGGTTCCTCTTGCTGCAGAACAACAACGTTCTTTGCAACAATCAAGTAAATTAACATACTCAATGAGAACAATATTTCAATAAAAGGCAAAATACCATACCCAAAGCAGCAGGGATTTTACTAGGATCGTGCCTCTTTTGGAAACACTGGAGCTAGACTTAATTGTAGGTGCTTACAGTAGCATAAAGTCACAGAATCGTAGCATCATTGAGCCTGGAAGCGAAGGCGGTAATATCATGTATTATTCTTGCAAAAATCTCATTTTTTAAATACATTATTAGATCAAGGAATTGGAGAGATGGATATATTTCTAGTTTCAAGTTCTAAAACTCTTTGCAAATCTTTATTCATGAATTTGTTCAGGTCTATAGAGAGAAAACAAAACCAGCTGGTTCTCCTATAAGCACGCTAGGCTGGTTCATTAAAATTAAAATATATTAATGACTTCTTAGTAACACTGGGAGGCAGGAATGTGTAGGAAAGAGTGGTAGTATCTGTACTTCATTTTGCTGGGACCCCAATCCTGCAATATCAGGACTGCTCAAATTTTCGAGGGTGGTTGTGGAAAAAAATATGGAAGTATAATGGAAGAACGTGATATTCTGTGCCATTTCTGTGACTTCAGTGAAGAATTCTCCTTGAGCAGAACTTTTTAGATTTGTTTCATAAACCAGAGGAAAAGCAATGTGTTCACACCACCTCCTAGTTTGCCCTTTACAGACTTGGTGCCATCTGAATTGCTGCATGCAGGATCCTTGTTTTTATCCTCAGAATCGCTTATTCTGGTGAGGCAGGCATGAGCCAAAAGCATCTATTTTAAAGCAGAGCTTTAATTGAAGCTGGGACCAAAACGATAGAAATGGGAGCATCCTGGGCATAGGCTTACTGGCACAGCATCACTGGCTGCTAAACATAAATGGAAAACTGGTAATTTCTATCAAGGTCTAAAGATACTAATGCCCCAAACCACTTAATGTTACTTGCTGGCCTGTACTTCTCTTCATCCTCGCTGCCTAGCTGGGAAGGCTGCCTGCTCTTCAGTCCTGTGGCTGCACTTGCAGATCAACTGCTGCCACCGGTTTGGGATAACGGGGCAAATTCCCACCATCAACTTCAAACACCTGGTGGACGTCCAAGCGAGAAGGTCAAAACTCATGGCGGGCATCTCTCCCAGGCCACAAGGCTCCAGGGATGCTCAAACAGGGCTTCTGCAGTGACCATGCTGCAGAGGCAGAGCTCGGCCCCTCGAGGAACCCAGACTCCTCTGGGAAGGCAGGCCAGAACAGTTTCAGCCAAAACAGAGTGGCATGCTTTGGGAAGAGCTGATGAAAGTTTAATTTTTTCTAAGGTGTGTACAAGTGTACCTTTTACTGCTTTTTAAGGTTCAGCTCTCTTTACAAATACCCTACCAACCAGATGTTGAATGCTTGGGGATGCTGTCAGAGATGTCACCATAGAAAGCAGAATTTCATAGCGATAGTTTGGGACAAATGAGTCTGGAGTTAGAAGCCCCTGTCCTGTCATTTCAGAGGTGCTGCCACGCACTGCAAATCTGTGGAAGTCATGAAGCAGCTTTTGGAGAAGGGCTGGTACACCCGAGGACCGGTGACAGCTGCCCTCTGGGGTCAAGGCCGCATCCCTGACTTGGGCAGCTTTAAGAAGAGAAAGGGGGAAGGTAAGGAGAAGCTGAAGAGATCTCTGCAACTGTGCGTAGGAGGAGAAAGAAAACAAAGTAAACGTAGACAAGACAGCAAATAAAAGTATTTGATGGCAGACGGATTAAGTGCGTGGAAGAAGTAGGAATGCCGCTGAGAACAGCAGTCAGCTAAGTGATGCTGTCAGAAGGCATGTACAAATCACAGCCTGACACCGAACACCGCCAGGGAGAAATAACAAACCTGCCTGTAAGCAATGCAAAGAGTCCTGGAAGGGGGCAAGGGTGACCAAACGCAGCACAGTGCAGAACAGTAGCTGGAGCCGGGGCAGAATGGGGTAGAGAGCACCCCAAGAAGAGTGCTGTGTCCTACGCACGCGTCGTGATGGAGTAGAGAGACGCAAAAGATGATACCATGGGTAAAACAAACTGTCTGGGTTAATTAATATTACTCTGAGGAAGGTAGAGAAAAGTCTCCTTGGGACAACACAAGGAAATCTATTTATCTGCAAAGTCAAATTTTGATAAAGACAACTGGAGAGTTTTTAAAGAGAGAAATGCACCTACAGGTCCTGGTGTAACAGCCTGACTTCGCGGAGGTAAGGAAGGGGTAATGTGGGAAAAGGTGTGTAGGTATTTGTACCAGTTTGTCAGGGAAAGAAATAAAATGTAATGTTCTTTTAAAATCAGTTTGGGTTAGTGGTGGTGAGTGTATGCTAGAGCTGACTGCTGGAAATAATCTGGTGTTAGAGAATCAGCAGTTGAGTGAGTTTAAATAAAGTGGAAGAATAAACCCCGCAGACTTGTAACTACAGCTCTAATCCTCAAAAGAGAAATCTTTGGACAATATAAGCTACTATAAAGACAGCTGGGACAAGGAGGTGCAGTTTAACATCAAGGACATTTAATGTTGCCTTTTACCAAAAGGAAAGAGATAGCATCTAGAAATTCCTTTCTGATCCCAGGCTGAAAAAAAGCTTGCAGAGAAAACCTCTTAACAAAATGGGAAACCGCCCCATGAAAGGCTACACAGCACAAGGAGGAAAATTACAAGGAACAAAAGGAATTGGCCATAAAGAAGCAATGTCCGGGAAACCCAGCTGGGCAGGGATGAAGTGGGAGTTGCCCAGATGCCCAGCTGAACAGTGCCTTGGAAAGGAAACCACAGCCAACCTGCTGCAAAACACTCTTTAGCCCCATAGATACCAAAGAAAAATGAAAGTGCCTCTGTTCACAAAGGTAGGGTAGAAAAACTAAGCATGGACCTA
This sequence comes from Haliaeetus leucocephalus, assembly GCF_000737465.1. Taxonomy (NCBI): domain Eukaryota; kingdom Metazoa; phylum Chordata; class Aves; order Accipitriformes; family Accipitridae; genus Haliaeetus; species Haliaeetus leucocephalus. The sequence continues at coordinate 1,140,003 of NW_010972583.1, read as the reverse complement.
AAAATAATTTCTTTTCTTCAGTTTTAGTAAAAGCTTAAAAGATGGCAATCTGAATAACAAAATGGAAATGGAAATTGCCAGACCAAGGTTAGAACAAAATTCAATCAGCTCAGGATACTCAGGTCAGAGGGATTTAAATACGTTTGCACATAAAATTACCAAAACAACAGCAAATTCATGGGGGAGGGGGGACAGCAGGTACATCAGGACTGAGAATTAAAGATATGTTGAAGGAGGATAAGCACACACAACTACAACTTCATGGCATTCAAGGCTTTAGAAAAATATGAGGTGGAAGGAGCGATTAAAGGATATAGGCAGGTAAAAATAAGCAAGTAAATAAAAACTGGCTATTAGTTTACTAGAGGCCAATTACTTTTAACTATTTGCCTAGAAAATTTCCTAGTATATGATTAAGGAACCGAGTAATTCATCAACCCGTTTGCATGAAGAAATAGATATAAACCGAGAGCGAATGCATTCAGAAATCCAAAGTGGGTCTGCAGCCTTTATAGCCTTGCTGTCCTCACGCTGCCTCCTCATCAGAGCTTGTGCAACAGAAAACCAACTCCTTCAAGGAGGAAACTCTATTAGTTTATGGAAGGGATTACACGACGGAGCAGCCTGCAGTATAAGGGGATTAGATTCACTGACCCAGGCATCCTCCCAGTCCCAGCATCTTAATGGCATAAACCAGCCTTTTTTTTTTTCCCCAAGAGAATATGAAAAACTCAGCAGAAGTAAACAATATGTTTTTTCAGGCTGTTGCCTGCAGAAAACCAGCCTACGAGCCTCTGACTCTCAGATAAAAGACATACCAACCCCGCAGGCAAGCACCCCACCTCCTCCTCCCGTCTCCCAAACCCATCAGCAACCAAAAGCAGACACAGAATTGCCCACGGTACACATGCTGGAAATTTTTCCTATCTTTCCATGTAAAAATGCACAGACATTATAGTGACGGATGCATGGTTACTACTTACACCGGCACACTTCAGTTCAAACACCCTTTGTCACAAGTTGTGACTAATCCCTCACTCTTTGCTGCTAACGAAGCCGCGTTTCCCTGTCTGCTGCTCACAGACCTGAGTTCATCAGCCATTTGGGACAGAGTATAGCGACTCTCACACACGGCTCTGTGTAATTATGTTGAAACATAACTGTTACGGCATCTCGCAAAGAAGAATGTGCTCAGCATTTTCCAGAATACAGTTTCTCCTGTGGAATTTACTACTTCAGTAACGTGAACAATTTCATTATTAAACTGCAGCCTGTGAAAAGAATTCAAGAGATGTAACATCTCAAAATGGTGCATGATGCTTCCAGTTACAAAACATTGCAGCCTCGTACAGAGGGGTCTGCCAATGAAGGAAAGAAGAGAAAAACTACCAAAATCTCAGTCTGCACTTGCAAATACTGCAAGTTTTCCCACCTTGCAAGTTTAAGATAAAACTTATCTAAAAAGAAATTTGTTAAAACCAAAAATTGCTCATAGTGTTTAATGAAGATGTAGTAACTGAAACCACTTTGGTGTTGCAAATTAATTTATTATTTGCATGGCACTAGCACTGCCACAGTCTGGGCTGCGGGTGAGGGTCTCTAACACAGCCCCCTTGGAGCCGCAGCTCACAGACTGGTAGGGCTTTCATTCAAGATTTATTAAATCCAAGAATGGAAAGGCAATGGTGAAGGTACAAAAAATGTGACGTTTGGAGAAAACTGGAACGCCACGGGACCATGCCAGATGTACATCTTCGTTCTCCTCTCTCTTCTTTCCATGCCTTGTCCTGGCACAAACACAAAGGAGAGAAGAGCGCTCATTATTTATTCCCATTCCCCTTCCTTCCCCCGTGCCCCCACGTCAGCTTTCTGTGTTTTATCTATAAAGAAAATACAGAGCTTTTGACAACATTCCCATTTCTGGTACCTTGCCAAACCCCTCAGTCTTCATCTGCTGTTTTTTGTCTCTGCATTTTATACAGCGAATTTACTAATTTTTCTAATAATATATTTGAAATGACAAGACACATCAAGCAACTGGACTCAGCACTTGGCATTCTTAGTCTATTGAGATAGTTTTGCCTCTGAAAAAAGTATCTCCTTCAAGGTAACAGAAAACAAAGCGTCTCTGTGGATATCACTTCTGAAGCCCAATTCTGCTCTAAATATTGTGATTAATTTCACATTAACAATATTTGAAATATAACATATATATATATTTTTCCAGTATATGAAGACTGTAAGGATGTCCACGGCAAATCAAGGTCTTTAAAAAAACACAAATCACAAAACACAGACTTTCATCGACATGGAACCAATCCAATACTGCTCCATATTAAGACAGGAACAGCCTTCACCGTTCCATTCCCACTTACCAGCCACCCTGCCCAACCGCCTTCTCCCCACACTCCTCAGCTGCAGAGGTGGGAGCACGTTCCTGCTGATGCTGGAGCCGGCGCACAACGTTTGTCTGTAGCTCGCAGTGGGTGTTGATGCCACCGTAAATGCCATTTCGATCCATTAGGGAAAGAGAATTCTTCAGCAATATAAAAATGATGATGCTCTTTTCCAGTTCTCTGGAGCACCCTCCCAGCAGGAGCTCAGCACCAGCCCGTCACTGGGACCATTCATTACAGAAGAAGTCTTGAGTTACAGAAATAGATCCAATTTTCTATTACAAAGATAGCGTATTTTATCACTCTGTAGCTGGTCCAAAATGAAATTGTTTTGGCTGTGCAATTGATAATGGTAGGGGGATACCATTTTTTAAAAATGAAAAATGTTTTTTATTATGAGTAAAGCCATATGCCACACTCAAATTCTATTTTTCAGAATAGAAAGCAACGCTATACAAGTCTGAGATATAATTTAATTCTCTATATTCTTCACTGTTACAGTGGAAGAAAGTCTACCTTATTTTACAATAACTATGATGAACAGAAACTATGAAATATTTTAATTGATTTCTGTAGCCCTCAACATTGTAACATTGGTTTCTGCCATTCTTCAGGTATTTTGATCCCAAGTGTGAAATAATTACTGGAACAAACTCAGGTTGCCTTGAGCTAAGAACTTATGTTTCATGAAATCTCGTTTCAGGATATGACACACACAAGAGCATAGAAATCCATTCTGCTCAATAATATTTTCTTAGGAAGACTGAGAATTCAGATACACAATCATGAGAAGATACATACTTAATTTGACAAAACCATAGCATTGGCAGATATTCTAGTTTTTTCTTTCCAACATTGTTCTATTTTTTTCTAGTATTTTGCAGTCTAGATACTAATCATCAACACTCTAAATGGTTTCAATGTATTTGGTTTAAAATCCCATGAGTTTTCTTAAGATAAATACAAATGATTTGAAAAGTTATGATTAAATATTCATATTTACTATAGAATGGCATTTACATACACTGTGTAAGAGAAAGCACAACATTTATTATAGGATGGGGGTAGCTGCTTACTCAACATCAGTAACAGCCTATCTAATGAGAGTTCAAATTCTAGATCTGAGAAAGTGTCAAAACATGATGCTACCAGACTAGCACACTTACAGATCATAAGGAGAGTATTTTCTAACAAGACAATACAAAAATCTTGTTTCATTTCAGTCTGCATCAGTAAAATTGTTGGATTTTTCTGTAATGATATTTAGACTTCCTATGTATTGGAGGAATCAATAACTGGTACAAAATACAACTGACAATTAAATACAAACACATTAATTAATTTAACCCCCCCCCCAACTACTTTTATTTATGACCTTTGATAATTAACCAGGCTTATTTAATCTAATCTCCCCTGGGCTTTATCAGCTATATTGAAGATTAATGATTTATTTTGAAATAAAGGTCCTTAAGCCTAGGTAAGCCAGAGACTGTTTGAGTACAAGGGTAAATAGAAAAACATATTTAATAATAAATCTTTTGGATGGAAAGTGGATTGGGTGGAGACGTGACCTTAATTTATTCTGTGTCTTTTACTCACCATTAATATTTTGCAATTGCAATTTGAGGTCTTTTACAGGTTTGAGTTATTACACCTTAATTGCCTAGTTATGGTTTATTTTATTTAAATGGTTTGTTCTTTTATTACAGGATGATAAGTATTTAATAGTTCAACGTCTATGAGGCAATAAAAAAAATAATTATTAACCTTGAGTCTGAGACCTGAAATTGCCAGGTAGTTTATTCACTCCATCCTTCAGCAATCCTCACTGCCCTACACCTACAGTAGTTTGGTTTGCTTCATAGCAGTTTTTCAATAAATATTCAAATATTTTGAGGCCTGTAAAAAAACACGTTAATGACACCTTTTAGTGTATTCTTGTAAATCCATTTCTGTGGAGTACCAGGCCTGAGCACCACACGTGTTCTTAGCTGGCAAACAAAAAGTAATGGGATGAATTTAAAGTTTTACCTAAAATTCAAATGGACTTTGATTTTCTTATGAAAAAATCGAAGATAGATACTAAAATAACACATTGTTTTAGTTCTGGAGTCTACTAAAGTTTTTTTTAAAAATTTATTTACTTTTTAATAAGTTCCAGAATGAATCATCATACTTTATGTCAGAGGAACTATTTTATAGTGTGAAAAAAAAATGTTTTAAATTTAATTTGACTAGGGGGGTTGTGAACCACTAACAAGCAAAACTCCTATTTCCATTAAGAACATTCAAAATAATATTTGAAATAAAGATCATTCATTTGATATCCTTGCCACAAAGAGCATGCAGTTTCCATCCCCAACTACCACAACGATTTTGCATCTATGACATGTTGGTATATGCTCAAGGCTTTACCCGTGCTTTAAGGAATTTAATAAATCAGGGAAACTTATCCTGAGCAATGGGATTTTGGCCAAAGCACCCATTCATATTGCAGTCTACTTTTTGAGTATCGCAAAAATATACCCACTAGTCTACAGTCCCATCACTAGTGCATCTTTGCACTAGTATTTGCAAGCACTGAACTATTCAAAAATGAAAAAGTGCAACAAATTTCAAGGAACAAAAATAAATTTGAACAATGAAATCTGTACAGATTTCAGAATGGACCTCAGCACCTGCAGCCTTCAGCAGTCCCACGCAACGTGTGGCTGAAGAAACTCCTGCAAAGCGGGTCTAAGAGAAAAACGTAAAACAAACGGTGCAAAGGGTCGCTTACATCAGGACAGGAAAAAGTATTCATTCATTAATTGCAAAGAAAATACGGTTACGGGTAGTTTGGAGGTGGCGAAGGTTACGTGTAGAGAGAAGCCAATAAAAGGCAAAGAACTCCCAAACCAATAGAAATATTTTGTTTTATGGCGGGTCCCACGCACGCCCCGGGCGCGGAGGGCTCCCCGCAGCCTTCTGAATGACCTGTGCCGGGGGAAGAGGCGCAACTCAGCAAATACATCCCCCGAGAGAGAAGTGATGCTCTGGATTTAAAGAGAGGGAAAGGAACCAGCAGCTGCTGTCAGTTGGGGGCTCTGCTTTCCTGCCGAAATGCCACGGAGATCAAAACGGTCCGGCCACCCCCGTATTAGGGACATGCTACTTACTCCATCTAAAGCCACATAAGGATGTTTTTTTTCCAAAGAAACTGAGGCCCCTTCAGATGCAGAGAGAAACCTAGGGACACCCATGGCAGTTTATGAAATATAACAATAACTTTTGCAAACGAAGAACACCTCAGACATCACTTTTGCATTCTAAGAAGATACATCAATAGGGCTCATTTGATGTCAAATCGAAAAGCGTTTCTCCCAGCACTGTGTATCCAGTTACAAGACACTGTTGAGTATTATCAAAAATAAAACATAATAAAAGGCACAACCAGTTTGCAATCTCTGTTGAGGACCTGCATTTATGAAGTCTTCCACATGGTTTACAATTTGTTTTCCTATAACTTTTATCAGAAAAGCACTATTGAGGATACGATTTATGAAATTCCCTTCCCCTGCACACTTGAAGCATCTCAATTTCTCAATAAGCGGCTGCAGCCAGACCCACGGCAGACTGTCTGCCAAAAAGGAAAAGAAGCCGCCGTTGTTTTAACCACGATCAGTTAAGGGAAATTTTTTGAAAGTGTCCTGTTGTAATCTAACCTGTCCTTGAGTTGCCTCACCATCCATTTCAACTGTTATGTTGTGGTTTGCCCGTCAATCCATAAATGTAAGCATCTACCATGGTCCCCTCTACGCGACACGCAGGCTCCCTGCAAAGCAGAGAGCACACCTGAATGTCAAGGGATCATCAGTCAGCACACAGGAACTCGTCATGGAGATTCTTGTAAAAGAAAAAAGCCTTAAAAATAAATTGCATGTTTTTAATTAAAATGAATGGAGGAAGAAGAATGCCTTTTTTCATGGAAGAGAAAAAAGAACATTTTAGGAGTTTTCTGAAAGTGGTCTCTAAATGCTTACTCAACCCTTCCCAGCCTGTTGCTCTCCTACACCAAGTTTATAGCACAGAGCTGCATAACTGAATTGCGAAATGGACAAAGAAAACACAGACAACCCATTTGTCGGGGTGCTACACTGAATATGACCTCCTGTTGCTGTCAAAGGTCTAACGAGGCTGCTAATGAGTCTGTCCCTTTCCTGGTGCCGTGTCACCTGTGTGCTGTCTGTGCCTTAGGCAACAAAACCAGGGTGAAGCAAATAGAGAAAACTATTGAATTTCTATTTCCTATCAACATTTTTGTCTACATCACAAAAGTTACATGAAATACAATGTTTTTATTTAGTTGTTCAAGTTACAGTATTATAAAGGATAAACAATATTTGCTCATTACTCCTCATTTCCTATTTCAGATTTTCCAGAAAAAACTGCTGCTTTAATGATTTTTACAGCTGTTGAGACCATAACAAAATGAAGAAAAAGTGACAAAATAGTCTGCATCCTTTTAGCTTGGTCTTTCATTCATATGTATAAATAGGAAGCTCATGAATAATGTAGATCTAGAAATCTGTTAGCATTTTTGCTGTTCAGAAACATATGATTAGCATTGCTCTGACTCCCAATAATTATATTCTTGTTCTCAGAGGTCATTCTTTACATCTGCACAACTGTCGCTATATTTCTGGAAGTAAATAAGGCAAAATATACATTAGAGATGCAATACGACGCATGCCACGGCAGTACCTCCTTCCTGGGTGTACAGCGGTATGCCTGTGACTGCTAATACTGTTAAACAAATGTTTTTGCCAGGTTCACGATAACAGGCAGGTTTGTTAATTTTCTCCCACTGCTGAACATGCACAACTCCAAGAAACATAGCCTGGGTGCAGGGCAATCTTCCAGGAGACACCTTCCTCTCCCACACAGCCCTGCAGCCCAGTTAAACCCTCTCCCAGCACCAGCATGTTTTCGTTCATCCCGCGCAAGGCCGGAGTATATCGTTAAGCCATGCTTTGGCTTCTCTTGGAAAGGCCAAGTGACATATAAAAATGCTTCTGCTTGCTAGCTGACTGCACTTTACCTGGAGGTTGAAAAAAGGCAGACTTGTTTTCTTTCTGGCACGCAGTGGAAGCTACATGCAGTCTGTAGGAGAGAGAGCTGACCTCAATATTTAAGACCTTTGATCAATATGCCCAGCAGCATTTGCTCCGACACATGCACATTTGATCTGGGCTGTATTAAAGATCTGTGGGCTAGAAACACTATAAAATGTTGTGCTCTGTAACCAGCAAGAGTAATTCTAATTTTTTCCAGTTTTTTCCACGGGATAACTTGCCACACCAAATTATACTTACATGATAAAGCTGTTTTTTTTCTATAAAGCTCTGCACACACAGAAATGCCAATTCCACTATTCTGGTGCAGTCAGAGGTACCGCTCAGCCACACACATACTAAAATTGCATCATGCATTTATGCTTTGGCTAACATGAATAGTTCATTTCGTTGCAGCAGAACACAATTTCTGAATAAATATTATTAACGTGGGGTCAGACAGGGAGTCCACCTGTAAGGATGCAAGTCCCGGTACACGGGAGCCACGTTTCTGCCCGTTCTCCTTTCACTGACTCAGAGCAGTGACTTGGGGCCGGGACCCCCATGTCCCACAGGGCTGCCTTGGGCAAAGGAAAAGTCCCAACAGTAGCGGGCAGCTGGGCAACTCATCGCCCTGTTTATCAGAAAACAGGGGAATCTGGCTGAGTTACAATGGAGCGGCAGCTTGGATGCAGGGACCCGACTGGGAAGAGTTCGTACCAACTTCAGGTACCTAACCAAAATGCTGAAGTTTGTAGTCGGTATCTGGGCCAACAGACAGTACCTGTGCCATCAGGGTCCATCACGCCCTGGGTCAGCCTGTAGAGATGCTCCCCCTGAGCGGGGGGAGCCTGGGCTCCTGACCCAACCACCGCCAGGTCAACCTCCTGTAGGGTTTCCCGGGTGAAAGTCTTCTCCTGCTGCTTGCGGCTCTGGGAATACGGGCATAGCCAACTCTTCCCAGAATAGCAGTCTCGTTCTCGTTTATAGCCATTCTTGCCCGATCTATGCATTACTGCTGTGTTTAGAGTAAGCATCCCCACCTCTGCAATCCTCGTACGTATATAACACATGCCTAGAAGAACTAGATGCTGTTCAACTGCTCTGATATTTGCTTTCACTGGCACAGCAATTTGTGAATAAGTTATTTAATAATTACTGTGTAATTATAGTTCTGCTGATCCCTGATGAACTGAAATCCACAGACAATGCCTATCAAATGAATCATTACAAATCTTTATAAATTACATGGTGAAATGTGCCAATGTCATGATGAAATTCATAAAAAGTCTACAATTTCTGTAAAAGGAGACTTAATTAAGCTGGAGTTATGGCTGCTCATCTCTATCCAGAGTTAAAGAAGGAGCACATTATAAGATTTGACTTTGAACTTTCCAAGAGAAATAGTGCCACATAATGCTACAAGTCAGAGAAAAAAAGAGGAACAACACAACAGTGAACCTTAATGTGAATTATTCCAGTTACAAATGAATCATAGAGAAGTACAACTGTTTTTCATTTGGTACAGATGTGTGTTGGAAAATAGGTAGAACAGGAGACAAACAGTGCCTGGCTAATCTATAGAACAAGTCATTGTGCAAACACTCAGAAGAAGGAAATGCATTTATTGCCTGGGGAGCTATTAAAAACTAAGATCAAGGAACAGAAATCTGCTGCAAATAGCCTACAAGAAAACAGAGGCTCCAAGCACACCATCAGTGGGTTAAAATAAACAACAAATGTGCTTCTCAAAGGATTCACTTATCTTCTGCAAGGGATTTAGATATATCAGGCTGCGATAGCTGTTGTCAGACCCGGTAACTTTTTCCCGGTCAAGGTAGTGAAATTTAAAATATTAGATTACCTATTATTTACATATTGGGATCCTGCCTCAGGAGATTACACCCAAATCAAGGATGACTCCCTGCCAAGGTCAGAGGCAGACTGGCTTTTCTGCTGCTGCTTCCAATGCAGAATCAGCACAACTCATTAAGGTAAGTGTTCTGCTACAGCTTAGAATCTTATTGCACGGATGAACTACTATTAGCATATTATAAACGTACTATTAGCATACAAGAACTGAACATATTATTTCTAGAAATAGAAATATCTTCTCCATCCTTCTGGATACCAAATTCACCTAAACCTGGCAGAGGTAACCCTGGACTGGCCCCAGCTCCTCCTGCAGTCCCGCCTCAGCACCAAGGATTCCTGCCCTGACCCTCTCGACATCAGCCTTTCACTGCTTTAGTAACATGCACAACAAACTGGCTACTTCTAATGTGTTGAGAATGAAACAAATCTTCACATGCAAAAAAAGACAAACAGGACTTCTTTCTGGAATGCAAAACAATAAAAATCACCTTGTAGAAATCTAGAAGCACGAGTAGCTAGAAAGGGGACATTAGGTAGGGTTAGACCCAGGCCAATTGTTTTCATCAATGCCAACCACATACCCCACTTGCTAAACAGGATAAACTCAAACCAGCACTAAATCCCTGGGTGAAATTGGGTTTTGTTCAGCTTTGCAGTACAGAGTTCATTGGAACAGCGGAAAGGGAATTTTACACCAAGAGCCACATCTTCTTTTTTGACTTTTTTTTGTATGGCGACCTGAGGCTTTTGGTTCATATCTTTAAATGCCGAGGACAAAATCCCTTTGATAAACTCACCGAGATTCATTGCAGAAATAATTTCAGTTGCTTGCCCCACCGCTCTCTGTTGAAGACTGCTGCAGAACCCACCTGTTCTAAGGGTTAGAAATCCTCCTCTCAGCCTGGATTTATGCATGACAAATTCACACCCATTCATTTTTGGACCAGCTTCATCCCTTAGCCTAAGCCGTTATTCTCCCAAGCAGCGCTTTATTGCGTTGATTTACGTGTAGAAACAACTCTCTCCCAGCCTTTGCTTTGCTCGACTGGTACCGCGCAACTGTTTATTCAAGGAGCAATTTCCTTTCACTCTGTCCTCCCACAGCCAGGCGCCAGTTCCAAAAAACCCTGGGCAAACCCAGAAAGAATTAGGAGTCGTTAAGAGCTCTGTAATGAGCTCCAGCCAGAGCTCCTTCCCGTTCTGCTGTGCCGGGGCAGCTGCAGCTCCGGCTGGCGTCAGACCGAGGAGACAGGGTCAGACATGCCACGCTCCTCCTTGCTCCCCTCCTTCCGAAATGACAGTGTCAGTAACTACGGACATGCTAGGAGAAAACATGGGAAAGTATTTTTAAGTTCAAGAAAAGTCCCAGGCACTCTGGGAAAAACTTTTTATAAATGGAGGAATGATGGTTCCAGTCCCTGGACTGGGAATTTCATTTAAAGTAATGCAAATTTTGCAGGGTATTTTCTATAACAACTATTAACAATGACCGTAAAGAGCTGAACTACCTTTCTCACTTGCATTGACACTTGCATGTCCTGGACATGATGATCTATCTGCTCAGGTTGCACACTAAACTGTGGAACAATATTTACAGAACCCAGGAGCAGTTTCAGCAGCTGCTGGTTGAGAGTAAATGCTGAAAGGTCAAGAGGTTTGCAAACAAAAATGGACTGGCTGCAAAATTCTGTAGTAGGAAACCATGTGTCTGATGGGCGACATACTGAAATTCAGACAGGACGATGACAAGCAGTGCAGGGAAACTTTAATCCTTTTTTCACATTGCATCCTAATTTAGAAATCTGTGTTCAGGGAAAGCATTGTGTTATCTTGCAAAAAGTGCTATTTTGCTTCAAAATATCAACCACTTAGTCATTAATTTAAAAGTACTTTTTTAAACCAGCCATACTTTATACAATATACTGCTCTGATATTAGCAGGAATCTATTTTTTAAACTCAGCTCTAAATTAAGAAGAACGGTGAATTACCTCGTTGAAGACAAAATGCACAGAACTACCTTTAGCTGTAAAATCATAGTTTGAAAAACATTAACGTCTCTATTGATTTCGATAAAACATCCTGACTCCAAAGTTAGTTTCTCCAGTCTGACAGACATTTTCTGATATACTTGCAGCACCCTGGAAAGCTCAGCAATAGCATTAGCAAAGAAAAGGGACCGGTACCTGATGTACATTTTATTGGCTAAATAAAAACGGCTGTACGTGACTGCTATATTGTGATGGGCCTTAGTTTGCTTTGTGGTTACTTCATGAGATTTATTGCTTTCTTCCTAACATCCCCAGTAATTTAAACATTTTATTCTTTTTCTCAGAATAGCATTTTAACTGAGTAAATTAACAGAATTGAAATTACCAAGTTCTCAGGTTTGTGTTTTATCTTTGAATAAAGTTAGTAAATCTAAATATTGCCTAGTTTAAAAAACTGAATATCTTTTTACAGACCGATTTATAAGAAAAGGTCTATAACAGCAACAGCACCTCACTCCACAGTAAAACTTAGATTACGGTTAGAGATGCTTCATAGCAGAACATTTTAAAGTCAAGATACCAGCTTTGTTACTTGTGATAATATGTGTGGAAAAAAAGTACATTTCTGAAAAATTAATCATATGTCTTTTTCACTAAGTATTTCTAATACTGCAAGCAATATCTAAGCATCCGATGCTAATGTTTTTCGCCTGAGGTTTGGAAAAGCCCTGGGAAGAATAAGCTTTTATACTCAATTTATTATTTAAAATCCAGTCAAAATCTCAACATATAAACCTGTAGGTGGAATTAAAGATAACGTTGAGTTCTCTATTTTAGATGCTTATTGAAATGCCTCAGCATTTTGTTAATTATGTGATTCAGTACAGAGGTTAATTAGTGTTTATAGTGTGGGCTCGCTGAAAAAGCTCTCATTTTTAAATCTCCAAATCTATTTTTAGCTTTCTTACAGCCAAAAAAAGAAATCTTTTTTTCTCTCCAATTTTCTTCAGTTCACAAACTGTTCAGATCCGTAAGAACATGTAGCAGCTCTCAGGAAAATGTAAATAGAAGCTGTGGAGACCATCTCTATTTTTTTATATAATCTCTAAATTAGAGGACACTTGACAGGATAGAAGCACACATGCTTTTCAGATAAACATTGTTTGGTTTCAAGCAACTGCTTTTGTTAAATAACCTAGAATTTATTTGGTAAATTATGTCAGTTATGGCATTTTCCAACCTGTTGGACTATTTGCTTAAATACTGAAGTCTTGGGTATATAATCTATTCTATCATCTTCATGAAAATTCTTGATATCCTTGATCAATAGCTAATTCCTTTTTAAAGCTCCATGAGCTTTGGTCTCAACAACTTGTTATGAAAATAAGTTCTACACTTAATAATATTTTAATGAAGAAATGCTTTGCATTAAATTTAAAATTTGCCACTGATTAGTGTAAGTGAAAGCTCTCTTGGGCTTGTTTTATGAGAAAACTTCCTAATACACCTTCTCTAGACTAGCCAATATTTCAATAAGCCCCTTTTCCTTTAGAAGAAAGACAGTAATCATCTTTAATCTCTTGACATGGGAATTTTTTCATTTTTTGTTTCCTATCACCCCCTTATGAACCTCCCCCTTCATTCTGCAAAGTTTTTGAGGCCAAGGCTGAAGTCTGCGTTCCAGATGGAGTTGTAAAATATATTTATATCATCACATTATAGCACTTCTAGTTTTCATCCCATTTGTTATGCATGGTATTTTTGGATTTTCAGTTTTTCTAAAAAGTTCAATTTACTTCAAGGTATTCTACCCCCTGAAAAGAAACACAATTTCAAGAAAAGCTCTGACCACCGGTGCTCCTCACACTGGTCAGGGCAGGGGCAGCCGCTGCCTTCAGCAGCACACTATAAATAAGTTCCACAGATGACCTTGAATGTTTTAGGTATCGGTTAATTATGATGATCAAGATGAACATTTAGACATGCTTCAACCTCTCTGACTTATCCACTTCAGTAAGAATATGTGTCTAAACATTGTTAGCTATGGTTATAATTGCACAATTTGAGAATATAAACACGTAACGAAACAGAACATAAAGGCAACTTCGGTAAGGATCCATAGCAAAGATCATTGGGGTTTTTGGGTTTTTTTTTGTTTTCCCCTCAAACACAGATACGCTCTCAGGCCTTTAAAGTTTCTTCTAAATGTCGAGGAGAAACACATGTTACTGGCCTTGCTCAGACAGGTTATTTCTACCTCATCCCATCTCAGTCACTTATTGTCATATAATTCATGATAAAGCTCAAGCTGGAAAACGGATTTAGAGAAAATTTCTCCTTAACTCTCAGTAATTGCTACCTGGAGCAGCGCTTGGCATCCATATGGAAGGATCTCAAACCTAGCATCTAACAGAATTATTACAACTTACATAAATGGAGGATTTGGCCATTTATCTCACTCTGTATGAATGTATGACTTTAAGGTGCTGAGTTTTTAACTCTGCCGGGCTCCTTGTCTCAGCAATATCTCATGAAATTAGTCCCCCAGGTGCACTTGTGATGCAAAGAAAACTCTCTGTTTTAGTCGTGTGCTGTTCAGCTGTGTTGTGAGCTGTTCAGCCTCATTGTACATCTGCATTTCACCCTGTGCGAGAACAGGGAGAGAAGAAAGGTTTTTACCTTGCCTATGAATGCCATTGGGGATGGTTTAAAGTTTTCAGAGAGTTGTTTTCCCTTGGGAACATGACCACTCAATTAAAACGCCCTGGATGAATACACCTTGATCTTTAAGAAAGGTCCCTGAGGAACCGACTCCCAGATTTATAATCCTGCTTCTCTAATTCCCTGAATTTCAGCACACCGATCAGGAGCTGGGTGTCTGTCCCAGTCTCCATCTCCAGGACAGGTCCTTTCCGTGACGGATCACCACTCCCGCAGCAGCCGGTCCTATTAGGCCAACTTGGACGTGGTAAGCAAAACCAAGGACTTAGACCAGAAACGCCATCAGTGAAAAAGAGAGCACACACACGGCTGGGGAGGAAGCAAAATCACCTTCAGCCCATAACAGAAGAGGTATACCACAGACCTTCTGAGCTTCCAGACGGGACAATGCATCAAGCAAAGATTGTCTTTGCCTTTATAAAGGGTATACCATGAAACCCTACAGGTGCAGACCTGGGTCCCTCGCAGCCGGTCAGAAACCGTAAGAAAGCACGATGGCTCAGACGTGTGACGACTGCTTTACAAATGATTTGGAAGTTCCCAGGATGGATTTTACATCTGCTCCCTGTCCATCAACCCCTTCTGAGACACGGAGGGAGAGACCTTCCCTGCATGCTCAGCAGGAGCAGGTCAGGGCAATGACTGCACCCCCGGGGGCAGGACTGGAAGGGATGCCCCCCGTGAAAAGTTAGGTTCATGGCACCAGTTCTCTGCACACTGATGTCTACAGGAGACTTTGGGCTTAATCCAAACCTTATTAAATCAATAAATGTCTTTTGACTGACTGCAGCAGTCTTTGAAAAGGCTCCTAATGTGTACAGGAATTTTCATTTAATTTTTTTTATGTATATATCTATATACTTCTTTTTTTTTTGGTGCAGACCAGCCCGCCTGGCTGAGACTATGCAAATTGAAGTTTGATTTGCTTTGCAGGCTGGTATTTGAGAGACAAAACAGTAAAATCTTTCTTAGGTAATTGCACAACAGCTGAAACTGTGGACACAAAGGGAATTTCCCTGAAGAGTGTATTGCTTTCTAGAAATGTCAAATTCGGTAGGCCAGGCAAAGCTATTGAGCTAAAACTTAGCAGAAACCTGTCACATATGCAAATACCCTAAAATACGATTTCTCAGTCAATAAAACAAAACTGCCGAGTTTAACGATGACACCAAACTATCTGAACAGAAGACGACCCAAGCAGTCCTTGCAGGATAACTAAAAGCTCTGTAAATCACTGATAATAAGGACCGCCTCCGGCAGCACCAGCGTCGCACCTGGGTAATGTGGGAGAACTCCCACAGGAGGGCTGGAGCTCAGCCCCAGGGAGAGGGGAGCACGGCCAGCAACGCAGCCCAGACCTTGTCCGCATCAGGAGAACTTTATTCCAGGCAGAATAACAAATGCTCATCCTGAAGGGGGTCTTGGGCTGCAGCCGGGGCCACGCACCGCGCATGAGGGGAGCGCGGCACACCAAGCGCCTGACAGACGAACCGGACCCGCGGCACTGATGACACGAGCGGTGCAGCCGCTGCCACCGAGTCCCTGCAGCACACGCGCAGCTGCACAGCGCCTTTGCTCGAAGCACAGCTCCAGAGAGGCTGAGTTTAACAACTTCACGTCCCAGCTCCCAGACGTGTTGGGGCGAGGAGGAAAGGGGCGAGGAAAGGAAGCGAGCTTGCTAAAGCAGGCATAAGTGCGTGCAGAAACCTTTAAGGTTTAAGAAGAGTCACTTCAGGAACATGACCGCAGCCTCGGCATCAGACAACATTAAATCACTGTTGCAAAACGGCAAGGGAAGGGTACCTGTCGCAGCAGCAAGCCTGCTTGGCCACCCTGTCCCCACTATTATTGACGACAGTAGTGCAGACACACGTGTGCTTTGGTACATGAAGTTACTGATTTTGGGTCATTCCCTTGCTCGTTTCAGGAGCAGCTTTTATGGACTTGGAGCCAGTTACTGTGCCATGGCACTGCTCTTCCGTCCCTCTGCCCAGATCACATTTCTTCTTACTCCTCAGAAACCCTGCTCTCTCTTCTTCCCCTGGTGACTATGACGGGGGGAAAACAGGCTTCATCTGCAGTAAGAAAATGTTTGGTTTAAATACGAAGGAAAAGCTACTAATGTGGGAAAGCAGCATGTCTATAAAATGACGGCAATGGTGGAGGGTCACTATGGATCAAGGGGAGCAAGTCCAACAACCGCCAGGAAGGATGACCAGCATCACGAGCATGCCCTCGGTCAGATGACTGAGGTGATCTCCAAAGTCCCCTTAAGCCTAGTTTTTCTTTGATTTTCATGACTTGGCACTGCTAGGAAATGACCATGGGAAGTGGTTGCCTGTCCCCATATTTCGAAGATGTGTCATGGCAAGGCCATTATACCACTTCGCAGATACCCTCAATACCTCTGTGTCTTTGACGTTCCAGTAGATGTAGCCAACGCCACGCTAACTACACATAGTGCCACTGAGGAACATGCATATTATTACATGTTATGTGCAATTTACAATAAGTTAATTTAAATTTTTGGAAGAATATTGATTTTTTTTTGCATTTCAGATGTGAAACCCAATGTATTAAAAATATTAATACAGCAGTTTAATCAGGAATCTCTATGTAGGAACCAGGACACAATGCAATCAACACATATAAATTGAGGGCACGGTCTGGCACTTCCTGGAACGTAGAAATGTTTGAGACAAGATTATAAGCATGTTGCACTAACCATAAGTTCACAGTTGGATGCTTATGCAATAAAGTAGGTCTGTTTAGCTGCAGCAATTAAATTAGCACAGAAAATACTACCACATCTCTCTCACACCTTGCTGTGTTCCTTCTCCTTCCAAATGTCACTACTGACCTTTTCTGCAGCTCTTCACAATTGTTTGTGTTTTTGAATAATTACTGACAATATATCTAAGATTTCTGTATAAACCTGAACATCAGTAACACCTGTGGATCATACAACCAGCCATTTAAAGGAAGTAATCTCTTTGGCAGCTGTTAGTAATGGACATGGATGATTCCTCTGTATTACAAGTTTTCTTAAGAAAGGTACCACTTGCCTGACAAGTTATTTATAGCATTCCTAAAAATACTAGGGAATGTGCAGGAGGTGCTCTTTAGAAAATAAAAATAATACCTTTACTTAAGAATAAACACACACATACCTACTAGAGAAGTAATGATTATTTCCATCTTCTGCGAGGTGATGGCTGACATGAATCCAGACTTTTGTGGATGACATATCTTCAGGGGACACACAGAGATCACACACGTAGTGGTGAATTTAATGCCTTTATGAACAGTCTCTTAACTAGATTTATCGTTTCTATAGATATATAGATTAAATCTACATGCAGATTAAAACCGCAGCATTTCAACCGCTGCTCAGTTTCCTGCCCTAATTCAACGAGCGCTCAGGCAGAGATGAGGACAGTTGTGCCTGCCGGGCTCGCAGAGGTGTGGGGTTGGCATTGCACCCCTGACCGAGCCAGGATGCTAAAACGATGCACCCTACAACCCGACTTACACAGCCTGGACCTTTGGTGCCACGGAGCAGAGCTGAGAGCCCAGTGCTCGGCCCAAGATCTCCGGCAGCTCATCAAGGGTTTGTGGTGGGACCATCTCACCCCACGTCCCGCTGCGGGGAGCAGGGGCTGACCAACGGCTCCTCCTTTATCCTCGCAGATGAAAGGTAGGAAAAACCTTCTGCCACGACTCAGCTTTGGTAAGAGGAAGTAAGAAATCCACTACCAACCATGGCTTCTGGCCGGGAAAGCACAAGGACAGGAGACATCTCGGTAAGGACGTTGCTGCTTTAGCAGCAATAGAGACCATCTCAGTTTTGCCTGCTTGAGAAAAACGGTCGAATAAACCTACCTCGGTGCTAATGGTTAATGATAACTCCCTCCCCTCACAATGGCCTTGCAAATTTGTTTGTAGGAAAATGCCTTTTGTCTTGAATTAAGATTGTGCTAATTTAAGAGCAAAATCTGCTTAATTAAAAAAGGGCAATTCCATTCCCTGTTGGCTCCTCGCCCCTGAAGATGGAACCTCTTACCCTGGGTACACACCGTAACACCTCATCTCCTGGGTTTAATGAATCAGCAAATCCATGCTTTATTTACAGGGAAGGACTACATTCTTCTTCTTCTTAAGTACCCGAAATTCTGGGAAAAGCCAGCAGAGGCAGTGCTAAACATCTGATCAATTAGGCCCGTAGATGGCAGGATGGGACTGTCCAACAAGCACTCCTCACGCGGGTGCTCTGGGAGGATCACGTACTTCATACACTTACCCACAAAACACAACACATTTGGATGATACAGAGGACTTAGCCATGAATAATTAGTAAATTGCCATTCATTATTAATTTATTGGAACCACTGCTTCTCTGTATTTTTCCCGCAAGGCTCAGTCTTTCTATTTTACAGCTGCTGAATTTATTATTAATAGCTAGATCTTAGACATGGCCAACAAGTCTTCCGTTAGGGGTATGATAAATTTCCTTACGTTCACAGGATCTGGGATGCTCGTAACTCCCCAGACGTGAGGTTCTTCTGCAAACTGATCTGGCTATCTGTCCCCGGGACAGAAGCGGCTCTGGGTGACCTTCTGCTGGGCGTCCCCAGCTCACAGCAGCGGTAGGGTTGTCCTCTGGCCACGGATGATCAGCCATACCCCAGACAAGTTCTCCTCCTACCCCATCCACCCCGCAGGCACTGTCAGGTACAGGTCCATTCATCTACCCTCTCCCTTCCTCAATCCACGTCGCAGCCACACAAAGTCAGCTTTTACCTTGTCCTGACATCCCTTTACCCACTTCATGACTTTCTATTAGCTCAAGGTTGCCTTTATGGATCACAGAAAGCCAGGGCCCTCTCTGTAGTAGAAGAAATAATCCTTTTTCTGGCACCCTTGAGTTTTATATCTGTACAAGGATGCAGACACCAATAACGGAGAATATTCTTAGCTCTGTCCCTGAGAAAGACTCCCAGCTGTGCACAGCTACAATATCATTTATATATTATACGGGGATGTGCAAATAAAGAAAATACAGTTTTTCTAACTCTACTATACGCATTTTTCTTAAAAAAACCCAACAGCAGAGAGAAACAGCCAATTAGCAATTACTTAGCAATATTGGGCAAGGTGCCAATACCTAACAGCAGAGGTGTGCAGGCATCCACGCTCAGGATTTGAAGCGCTCCCGCTGTAGCTGCGCGTTGTGACAGCGTTTTGATAAAAACCCCCGTGTCTTTGCACACCTGTTGTGATAGTGCACGGGAATGCAGCGGGGCACATGGCGGGGCTCCCGAATCGCGGCCGTTACTGGCAGCTGTGCTAATGATGCTATTCCGACCACTCCGCATCTCGGACCGTATTGCACCAATGCAATTAACAGTTTAAAATACACACTGAAATAAGACATCAACATCTAATTTTTAACATTTGTCAAGTAACATGATGATCAAATTATACTTAACCCTGCATTTGACTATCAAATGTTGCAGCCAACCATTAACTGCTAACACTTCCCCCACACATACCTGAACCAGCGCATATGTTCAGCTATCATTGCCAACAAAATAAAATGTAAGTAGTGTTTCACAAGAGAAAATTGTCTCTGAAGGATTAAGGAGTCCGTACTTAAGTTGCTACCCTGTGATGGTCTGTTATGTTTTTGTTTTTTTTTTTAAAGTGATACTCTTTCTAGATAACATTAATGCAGACTATGTGCAAGGAAAATACTCCACCAAATGATCTTCATTCCCAACTGAAATCTAGATCACCACCTTTTGGAAACCTCTCCTTGTTTTGATTTGATCCAAAAAATGATAGTATAAAATAAGACATGTCATCCTGAAGTCAAACCTCTGGGCTAACATCACTCCCATATTCCATTCTGTGAGGTCAGGATCAGACCCAGTTTTCAGTATTTTCTCTCACACTGTTCTGCTTCACACATCCCATCTCTTCCCTGACGGAGAACACCTATTTTTATGATTTGTAACAACGTACTTGGTACTTATATGACATTTTCAACCTCTGCATCTCAAAGTGCTTTTTAAGGGTGGCTACATGGTATCTCAACAATACAAAACTGATAAAATCCTGGCAGCAGCTAAGAGAGATTCAGCTCTGCTCTGTTCAAAATTAAACCAAACCTTCATTTTACCTTCTCTGAATGGCAAATACACCAAATACTATCTGCTTCTGGCATAATATTCCTTTGTTTTCACTTCTTGCATTTTCTGTTTAAAATAAGCGTAACATTGTTTCCACTTTGTTAATGATTTTTCAAATATTAAATAAAATGGCAGCAAAGGCTTCCTGCTGTTTTCTGCTTATTATGTCTCTTCTGCAGTAATTTAGAATACCCTGACAATACATATCATATAGAAAGTATATTCAGAAGGAAGTTTCACTGCTAGAAGGCAATAACCCTAGGATTTAAGCAACTGAAAATCCACATTTCCACTCAATAAGTAATCTCTTTATGTAGAGAAAAGTGTGTAGTATATATTCTAAGTTTTGTCTTTCAGTTTTATCACTATTGCAACAGATTAGCACCAAAGTTCAACTACGAACATCTTTGGATGCCACTAACAGATGGCTAGATATTCAACAAATGTGAAATACTACAAATTCACAGATAAAAATATCTTTCAAGCAGGACATTTGAGACCCATTTTAGGTAACCTTCATGCTAAAAATCTCAATGCTTTGCTTTACCTATTACAACGCTTATTGTCTTTTCCAAAAGATTTAACTTCGAGTCCTCCGCAACATCACCATACCAGAGGCCACGACCGACAAACTGACCTGGGAGCAGGGCTCTGGCACACCCCAGTTATTCAGCTCAGTATACTCCTTGAAACTTGCTGGAAAAGTTTTTGTTTACAGTGGTACCTTAGGGATCTGTTATTGCTATTCTGAGCAGGAAGATTCTGTAACGCTAATTCTGCCTCTATACCACGATGGCGGGTTGTGTTTAGTTGTGGGGTTTTTGTAGATTCATAACTCATTGATACCCCCAAAATGTACCTTCACTTTCAGAACAGAAACCCATCTGCAGTACAGAAAAAATAACCAGGTGTATTATTTCCCAGTACTGAGGAACGCAATGGTATTTATACGCCTTGCAAAGGAACCAGGGGAAAAAAGCACACTACTATTTTTTGGCTTTTGAATCCATGTATGTGGAAACAAACAACCATGAACATTTGCCACATGTCCACGTTACTTACGGTTGAGAGGCAGGCTGGCATTGGTCGTCCCTAGCTTGTTGGCAGCGACACATGTATAGTTGCCAAAATGCTCTTCTGTCACATTGGTAACAGTAAGAAGTGATCTTGTACTATAATTTTTAATAGTAATTCCTTGTTGACCATTGATCAGTCTAGAAAGCAAAAAGAAAATTTCTGTAACTCATATACCATAAGCAATAATTTTTTTTTTCTTTCTTTACAGGCATAACTGGTAGCACAGAAAGCTGTTTGCAAGCTGCCAATGTAGTCTGTCGAGCAAAATTATCATAGCACCAGATCAGAGAAGCCATGGGCAACACTGGAGTTGTGGGGTGTTGAGGGGAACAGTTTCTGCCTCTGCGTCCTACAGTCAAAAGAAAATGAAGACCGACACCTGTGGCCTGCCTGGCCACAGGACAGGATATAAACTCTCAGATGGGGAGCTTAGATTTTAAATTGGGCAAACCCAACTAAAAATGTAAATACCCTATTTGGGGCAGAAAAGTATCATGCTAAGTCTTTCAGAGTGTTTTTTCAGACTCTGGAGATTGCTTGTGTCCTCACACACCTCCAGCTGACGGCAGGTGGGGATGAGGCAGCCAGAAATGCAACTACGCAGGGTCGTGACCACAGTTTATTTTACAGGCCCCTACAGTTACAAATTAGACTGGCAATTAGCAAAGGTGTGCTACAGCAGCACCGCATCCTGAGACAGCAACCTGAACAGAACCCAGGTAATGAAGCGTAGGAAAAAGCCAAACCAGGGCTCTTTTCCCCCAGCTCTGTTTCCCTGGCTTTGAGCTTCCCACCCCAAATTTCATAGGAACTCTGCAGGTCTTCTGACGTTGCTTCCAAAGCCATGTCAGAAGCACCCCTGCTGCACTGGGGCAAAGAAAGATGACTGATTTAAATGTTGCTGTTGTAGGCAAACCACATCTGGTCAAACAAGGAGATGAGACGGGTAACCACATTATTAAAATACTAGCTACAGTTGATTAGTCATAATTCCTTATATTTCACATGAGGAGCAGAGTTCCAGATTAAGTATACAATTTTTGTTTGAGATATTGAAAGATACAATCATATATCCTGGGAATGAATGCAATCTTTTAGCATTCTGTCTAAACAATCTCTTAGCATTCCGTCTAAAACATTTCAAGTCTACCATTAATTCCACTTCTGCATATTGTGGGCTGAATACTTCTCATCAGTACAGGAGTGCCTCTGCTCCCATTTAATCACTACATGCTGGTGGGCAGTCAGGGGGTTTCTCTTCCCTGTGCGGTCTGTGCTGCTGTGAAGGACTCTGGTCTGCTCTGCGCAGCCCATTGTCCGGGACAGGACATAGCACATCCCATGGACACACGCGGTTTCGCGAGAAACATAAAAAAATGGGATTGAAACGCCTGGTTTGGGGTGAACGCTGCAGTCAGAAGATTCATCTTTCCTCCAGACTCGTGAAAGTCAGAAGCTTGTCCTTTCAACCTACGCACGTGCTTCTGCAGGCGGATGTTCTCCTCCTAAAACTGCCGATGCCTGTCCCTCCTCTTTCGGCCTCTCCCGCGTAAAAACCCGAGAGCCTCCTCCGCTCCAAAACACACACCCCCTGCTATGACTCTCCCCTGCCAGCACACGAAGCTGGTGACGGCATTACCGGCGCGGCAGCAGCGGGTGCCGTGGAGGTGATGCTCGGCGGGCAGAGCAGGCAGGCGTCCGGCAGCTCACCCCAGGTCCTCGCTCCAGCCCCAGGGCAGACGCTTCCCTCGGGATGCCCCTTCCCAGCGGAGAGGCCACAGCCTCCCTCCCTTCCCGATGCCTTTCAGGATTTGAACCCCCCCGTCCCCTCTCCTGCCCCTGTCCCGGGGACCTCGGCATACCGGAGCGATGGCTCCGCTTCCACCCACAGCTTATTTCTACCAGCCGTTTCCGAGCCACCTCCATCCTTTTGGCCCATAACTACAGCTTGAACTACAGCATTTCTATGTTACGGCTGTAAGGTTTTAACTCCTTTTTTTTTTTTCCCCAGACAACAATGGGGCGTTGGGGTTTCTGCCGTCCCCATGCCCCATCAGAGGCGATGTTCGTACCAAAAATTAACTGTGTCTGCTTGATGAGTGCGATCTGCTGCCTTCCCCAGGCTGCCAAAAGGACGAGCGCTGGGGGTGCCAGCTCAGACCCCTTCCCCTCTCCCTCTCGCCCTCCTCCCTCTCCCTCCGCTCCCGCCAGTGCTGCTTGCACAGCATCACCTTCCCTCCACGTCCCTGCTAGGAACTGGCTGACACTGGGGGGCCAGAACTGGAAGTGGAGTAAATGGAATCGGACAGATATGCATATCAATAAGCTACGTAATCAACAGACCGAGGAGTTGGCATTAGTTAGCATAAACTCAGCAGTTTTGAGGATTTCCATTTGCAGTTTTAAGAACCAGATGCTTTTACTTTTAAATTAATTACTCCCGTGTGCTGCTCTGCCTGGCTTATTGACTGAGCACAGCGTTCATTACTCGTCTGGGTTTTACCAAGTTACTTCTCGGGCTGGAACAGCATTTTAAGCTGTGTGCAGCCACCCTACACTTTTCTTCACCTCGCTGCTTTGTACCACTGGTTATAAAGGGAAGAGTGATCTCCGTTTTATTCCAGAGAACATGCCTACGCATCCGAAGAAGATCATGCATCAGTGCCAGCCCCGAGGGGTACCTACCTTTGGTTTCATTTTTGAATACCTTCACACTATTATAATATATTAAGCCATTATAATGAGTTTTGTTATTTCAAACGTAAGTCTTGTTTGCTTTGTCAAGGATAAGGGAATTAATATTTTTAGATAGGTGACTTTTGGGCTTCTTCCCTGTGGCTGTTTAATGTCTGAGATCTAATTCCTGCGTAACCCTGAAACATAACATACTTGAACAGTTGTGAATTTCAGAAACCAGGACTCAGCACAGTGAAGCCATTCTCCTCTCTGCAGGGAATCCTTCTACAGTTTCAGAAGCCATACACTTTTACAATTTGAAGATGCTTTTGCTAACTTTTCCCCCAAATTTCCAGTCCTTTCCCAGCTCACCCCACCCTCCCTGTCTCAGGGTACCCTCACCTCAGGGTCCGTGCACCACCGGACAGCTCTCGCGTGGAGTTCAAAGCGCCGCTTTTGACAGATAAAGTGCTATATGGTCTGAAACCTGCCTGTGAGACCTCTTCTCGCCTTTCCCCACTACAACAGGAGGCGTTCAGCCTGCCTCTCCCTGCCCTGGAAAGCCACCCAGCCTCCCGTCAGCAGCAGCTCTCCGGCTTTGGGCTCCTCGCTCCTTGCGCTTGGCCAGGGAAGAATATTGCAAAGCACGCTTGTGCACCAGCGCTTACGGGGAGTTAACGAATGGCGACTCTTGTGAGCTTGGTGATTAGGTAGAATTAGTCCTGCAAGCTCTCTGCCTTGAAAGACCAGCAGTTTTAACTGGATGTAGTCTGCGACTGCTTTTATGTTTAGTTTTAATGGCTGTTTTATGATGAGATGATCCCTGGAGTCTGGAAACTGTGGGTTTGGATTTACATTAATCTAAGTAACAACGATACAGTTTACAGGCCCAAAAGGCTTGTTTCAGATGCTGAACATACACTTAGGGTTTCAGATCTAACTCCCACTGTTCATTTATTCAACAATTCATCCAGATCCACAAAAAAAAAAGTTCCAATCCAAGACTCGCTGAAGAAAATGGGATTCTCTCTATTCTATTAGCAGAAAATATAGCAGGGTGGGCACTCCCAGTATATAAATTTAGTCTTGTAGTGTATCTGCAAATTATCTGCAGGATAATGTACATGCTACTCTGAACTACCTATGAGAGCTGACTCTTCTCAGTTTTGCATTAAAACAATGACTGAGCTGCCCAAAGCTCATTCTGTGCTGGCTTTCCACCATCCGGAGGTAAAGGGGAAATACTGGAAGAAAAAAACCAATGTCTATGTATTTTCCTCTTTCCTGCAAGTGGTGGAGGTTCAGGGATCGCCAGTACCTTTGTAGTCATACATGTCTAGCCTATCTGCCAACAACAGTTTAACAAAAAAAGGATGGACCATTACATCTAACATAACACTTGAGCAGTAAGACACGACAGGACAGTACATTTCTTGCTCATTACAGCAAGCCTCAGCTGACACACCAACTGAGACAGGAAACAGAAGGCACAACTTTGGTGCCCTGAAATGCTCTGCTCAGTCTTTCCTGCTGCTGCTGTGGCACTGAAGGTGCTCATGAAGAAAGGAATTGGTCAATGTTATAAATAGAAAGGCGATTATCACACTGGAAACGGCTAATTGAATCCAGAGTGCTAAAACCTGTGCTACAATACTTTCTACGTAAAGTATGTTTCTGCTGCAACTCCCCCCAACATGTATACAATTTAATATGCATCTCTGGAAACAGGATGCAGACAAATTTTGCTGACAGAAGAAAAACATTTACTGTTACATATAGTAAAGATCAATTATATTGTTTTAGAGGATGCTTCAGGATACGGTCAAAGTGCAATAGTTATGACTGCTCCGAAAAGTCACGAAGGAAGATGAGCAGCTAATGCTCCTGAGGGGGAGCAGCTGGCCAGTAAGAAATGAGCTGACAGATGGCTTTCTATGAAAAATGGTCATTAATATTCTCATGTCAACTCCCAGGTTTAATGGGATGTTCAAGCTGAGAAACCCAACGGTTGGAAGCCAGGAAATTCCAGAAGCTAGGGACAGCCGCTTGCAAGGGACATTATCTGCTTGCTTTTGCGCCAATACGCAATCCTAACAAAAATAAGCTTTTAGGTAAGCTAAGAGCTGTAAAACAAAATTTCCTATTAAAAGAGAAAAATATCTACCTGTTTAATGAACTGCTTTTTAAAATGAAGATGACCCTACAGAGATGCCTGCTACCATTACATAGCACTAAGGACCTGAAAGGGAAGCTGACTGTAAACAAAAGCAAAGCACACAGCCAGTTTTTAGGGTTCGAGCAGGGCGCGCTCCCCTGAGCCCCTCTCGGATGCCGTGACGTGCAGCAGCTCTGCTCAAGTCTGTGGACTATAAACCCGTGGCCTAGACCGCTAATGGCACAACTGGGTGAAAATTCATACTCATTAAGGTTTGGTTGAAAGTCTTGCTCGTGAAACAACCTTTTCACCCACAAAACCCTCAGTGGGGAACCTATGGTGATGAATTTAAAAACCAAAGAAATCCTTTTAGTAGACTTTTTCAGTGCCTGTCTGGTTATTACAGTTAAAAGGCTGTAATTACTAAAGCATGTTTAAACGTTAGGCTCATTATTGCAATTATCACTATCACAGCCCAGCCACCGCCAGCCTGCTTACGCCTCGCTTTCGAGCGCAGAAACCACAACCGCAGGGAAACCGAGGCGCTCCCCCAAAAGCCGCGCGGCACGGCCGTCGGCAGCCGACGCCTCCGAGCGCCCGAGCTCTTTAAAGCTCGGCATTAATTCCAGGACAGCCTGCCGGACTTGTCACCACGGGGCACAACCCCAGCCCGGCGGTCTCCTCTCTCTTCCACCCGGGTCACCCCCAGCGGCACGAGGGGGTCGGCGAGGGCCAGCTACTTACTTCCTCTCTCCTTTGTACCACTCAAAGACCGGGGCAGGAACGCCTGCACCTTCGCACCGTATCAGTCCGTTCCCTCCAAGCATCACACCGCTGGATTTAAGTTCCTGAATTGTGGGGGCAACTGAAAAAAAAGAATTGTAAAATGGATATTTGCATCTAGATACGCAAACTGTTTAAACGCCGCTTTTCTTCAGCACGCTCTACGTTACTCTCAGCCTGGTGCGTGTTTTCCAGCTTGATTCACATTCAATCACGTTTTCTTCCAGCAGTGTAAAAATTATCCCACATAGCAGATTCTGATATATATTCTGTGTATCTGCTGTAAAAAACACAACTGAGACATGAAGAGATATCAATCCCATATTGAAAAAAGCTGTTTTTCCAACTCAGTTACTCAACACAAAGTATAACTACTTATAAGCATTAGCTTCGTACAAGATGTATTTAGAACCTGAGAATTGGAAAAAAAGGCACATGAAGCCTCAACACCGGTGCTGGCTGAGAGGCCGCGGGGTCCCGCTGGGCTCGCCTGGGGAGGGGTACGGCAGCGCCCAGGGTCCCGAGCAAAGACAGGGCCAGCACCGCTTTTCTTCTGCATCGTGTCTTCTGCAAATGCCCCATAAACCCCAGAGGCTTAGGTGGCCTTTGAGATCTCGTTTTGCATATTAAAAGAACAACAAACTTACCTTGGCAATTACGAGCCAACTGTAAATGCCATATAACAGCATGACTTTTCCAGTATTACACTGGATATAGATTTGTTTTAGTAAATATACTTTGTCTTTTTAAATAGTAAACATTGTAAATAGCAATAAACGTTTTAAGCTAAGAACTACAAACAGGTACAAATAAAGAAAAAAAGCGATTGTCAGTTTTTCTAGTTGCCAGCGAAGGGCCACCGTAAGCTGAAAATAAAACACAACAAATTCCTCAGGAAAGAGATTATCAAAGGAAAGGCTGAACAATTGCCTTCTCCCTGGAATTTCTTTTACATTTTCTGTTTTTAAACAGTAATTTATGTGCATCATAAAACCACTATAAAAACCAAAACACAGAACTTATAAATAAAAATCTGTTTATTTTTTCCCAAGCAGTTTTCCAGATGTTGCTTTAAGGTGTTTATGTACATGTAAAATGCTGACTGCCTCTTGTCTGCTTCTTTCACCATCTCATCCATCGCTCAGCACGCCACTTTGAGACCGTAAGCCTTTACGGGAACCAGCCACACCAAAGAAGCGCCAGATATACCAAAGGGCAGGGTGACACCAGGTTCGCCGCGCAGGCGGGTCAGCTCCATGGCACACCTCATCGCACACCCGTCCTTCACCAGCACCGTCCACGGCTGCTTTTCCAGCCGCGAGGACATTGCACAGAGTCCTGCTGTCACAGCCCAGGGAAAGCAAACGCGCGCTCTTAGCACTTACACCCAAGTCTTGATGTTTAACAAAACCGGGTGAGTGCGTTTCGGGTAGGATTAAACAGAACTGGTTCTCTGTCGCCTATCACTCACGTCCTAACCCAAGTCAGGCAGACAGACTACAATTTCCCACAGCCGGCAAACACACCCTCTGCCTTCAACTTTCTCTTCCCAATGGTAACATCAAACCCATCCATAAATTCATTAACTTTCAACCAGTAACATTAAAATTTCAAGTGGATAATAAACGTATAATCAATTTGCATGACTACCTCTCCATAATCTGCATAGGGGGGAAAAAAAAAAAAAATCAGATTTTTTTTGTTACTCCATAAAAATAACAGGAACATATAAAGCTTACTCCTCCCTGAGAAATGAAGCAGTTCGTGCAGTTGAGGCTTTTAAAAAAATAACTTTGAGTGAGACTGATCGCTTGAAGAGCTGTGAATTGGTCACATTTTGCCTTTGCTCCTACAGCATCAGCAGCTACTTGGAGCACCACAAAGCTCATAGCTCAGCTTGTGCTTCTGAAGCATTCAAAAGAATAACAACTGAAAATGTCCAAGATGAACCACACAAAAGCAAAACTTGTGCGAGACAAACCATACAAAAGCATCACTTGAATGATGGAAGACAATGAAAGTCTATCGCATGGGCACACGATCGATGGAGGTTGCCGAAAGCGGGTCTATGGCTGGGAGGAGGTCTACCTCTCCCACAGGGTTTCCATCCGCCCGGGGACCAGGGACCACCTGCCAGGGCTCCCACCACTTCCGTCAAGTTGTACGAGAGACGTGAACACTTGCAGCAGAACCCCCAGGACATTTCTCCACCGCTAGTTCACCTGCGGCCGGTGGGTTTGCGGCTGGTCCCAAGGTGCTGCTGAGCTCCTGGGGAGCACCCCCAGACCCCCAGCATTCAGAGAAATACCAGCTCGCTTCCCCATTTACCTGTCTGACGCTGTGGTTCTGGACTGCTGGGGCACCTGGTCCACCCGCCTGCCCAAGGCAGAGCCAGCCCAACCCAGGTGGTCCCGATGGACCCCTCCATCCTCAGGGATCCAGAGCTCTAGGGAGAGCCACAGCCTGCCTGGACCAACATGCACCAGCACTTACTCATCCGTGTAGTTACAGGTACGCACCTTGCTGTGGTTTTAAACCATTACTTATTTTGTCCCTGGTGATATAAAGAGTAGGTCTAAATTTCTTTTTGAAGAAAGCTTTTACCCATTTAAAGACTTGTGCGCTCATTCTCTCAGTCCTTGTTTGTCTAAACAAACAGTCTAAAAGAAACTCGGTTCATCCTCCCTCATTTCAGACATCACATTTCCCCCCAAACGTGCGTGGTTTTTGTGGTGCCTGGAAGCCCTCCAGCTCACCCACACTTTGCTCGAGCGAGCGTGCCCACCACGAGGTGCAGTACTGCCAGGGAGACGTTGCCAAGTGGAACGGCATCGTCCGCACACGATGACACCCACCCACTGATGACTGAACACGGCGTTCCTTTCCCCATCGCCCCTTGGGATTTCTGTGGCATTAGCCCAATTACCCATCTTACACCTGCGCAAGCCCTCACCTGCGGGCGGATGCCACCCCACGCTTCTCCTTTACTGATCACCTTTTATTTTTGTTGCAGCTCTCCTGTGCGTCGAGACAACCTCCAGCCGTGCCTGCTGCGCAGGCAGTCTCCTGGCAGTGCTGGGAAACCTGCCCTAGGGAGGGATGGAGATTTGCTGCACACCTGGAATAAACTGAACATGGCAGGCATAAGTAGATATAATCTACTTTTGGGGACACCGGAGAGAAATTCTGGGAGAGGTACCAGAATAACGCACTGGAGCCGTACATTGGGCAAGCTTCCATGAGCTGGGAGTTTAAGCTATTGACATCTGTATTTCCATCACCACTGAAAGACGCTGGGAAGATATTCAGTAATCACAGGTTTTGTCTTTCAGGCACTGACAGACTCTGGAAAGATTTATCGTGACAGTGGATTTTGTCCTGTGCAAGACAAGAGCCCCGATGGCCCTGTGGGTTCCATAGGGTCAAACCCTTAAATAGCAGGAAAGAGTACTTTATCTGGCCCCTTCTCCACATCACCATGCGATGGCTCCTTGCAAAGCTTTGCAGTAAGAGGCAAATATTTTTCCATGTTATGCAAAGGGAGTGAAAATATTTGTTTTTTTCTAATTCAGAGTGGGTAGGATTATTAGCAAAAAACCCAAGTTTGAAATTAATGTACCACACTGTGTGCACACTACACTGACAATATTTATTTCTCATGAGCTAAGCAGAAAGAGCAAATAAAAGACTAGCAACAGCCCGAGTCACGTGGAAAGTTTTCTTCTAAAAAGTACCACCTTCATGCTTCTCAATGTGGCCTGCTCACCTTTAGCTCAGTGTTTTGTGGTTTTGGGGGATTTTTTTTGTTGTTGTTTAGTTTTGTTTGGCTGTTTGTTTTTTAACTAAATGCTGAACATCACTAGTAATAAATTCTAAAATTAAATGATCCATAAAAATGCACAGCTTGCCGATGCTTTTTCAGGCAGGAGCCCCAGGCACCGCGCTCCCGGTGCAGCTGGGAAGGGGATGCCAGCTGGATCCCAGCTACAAATCACAGTTCGGGGCTTTGCTGTCTGGTGAGGCAGAGTTTTGTTTGGAAAATACTGGAAAATTTCTGAAAAGGGAGTTTTCTTGGGTCTCGCTTTCAGAAGGTTTTCAGCTTCTGTTTGTTCAGAATAAAAATAAAAATCAATATTCTCTGCTCTAGGAAATCCCTGGTTAATAGCAGTATGAAGACACAAACCAAAGACAGCTTAAAGTCACCATTTGCTTAGATTTTTCATTGTCAGGTTATTTTCTTGGTTTTAGTATAAAGACAAATTCGGTGATGCACGCACATTTCTGTTGCACTGATTAGTAATGTGCTGAGCCAAAAATCCATCAGACCCTACTGCTCCCATCAGTGTGGAAGACTGAGTGGCTCCAGATGAAACTGCACACCTAAATACCTGCTGCTCTCATTGCCAAGGTTTGTTTTGGAAAGGAAGGAGACAGAGACATGGGAAGAGATTCTCGGGCCTCCACTATTTCATCTATTTTTAAAATGTTTTTCCACATAGTCAGCGAAGACTCATTTTTGAGAAGACATTCATGATTTGGTCTTGTTGCTGTCAGTCACACTGCGGTTGTCTGCATTCTTACGCTGCTGGGGCTGTATGTGTTTTCTCCTATGTAAAAGCTTTTGAGGTTATAACAACCAGAAAGAATACTATATTGATCTAAATACATATAAATTAGCAACAGGAAAGCTCATATGTTACGTTAACAAGTGCTCACAAGGTTCAGTTCAATTCTGCCTTCACCGTTATCCAATATACAGTGGTTTTTTGGTGAGCAATCTCCCCAACACCAGTGCTGCCCAGCGGGGATGTGCAAGATCAGCCAAACCCCCCAGGAGAAGAGAGGGATGGAGGGCAACAACATCCCGCCTCCAGCCAGGGCTGACGGGCAGGCATTTGGGAGAGGCTGTAATAAACATACAGAAAATAACGTGATTTCTCCTCCTAGGTAGCACGTCAAGAATTTAGAAAATTCCTGAAACAGATGCAGCGACGCTTCCCCCCCCCCGTGACAGAGCTCTGCATTTCGCAGCACTGATCATCCCTCCCTGATCACCTCCACCCACCTCATTACATCCTCCCGCAGCTCTTTACAGCTTGCTTTATTTTCTTTTTATCACCAATAAACTTGCCAAACCTCTGCTGACACCCTTTTATGGGGTGTTATGAGCAGCACAGAGGGGGCTCGCAGCGTGCTCTGCTCCCCGTGGAGAGACCCGGCGAGGGGGGGATCTGACCCTCTCGAATTACTGAGGGGGATGATTTAAATCCTGCTCAATGCCAATGGCAATTAGATGCTTTCCAAATCCCCTGGCAGGCTTCCTAATGGCAAGGCCATTAGGAGCGCTCCCAGTGACACCAGCATCGCTGCCCACGTTGCAGCAGGTACTCCCCCCGTCACCCACCGCCCCGGCGGCTGCTGTCGGGTTTTTACGGCTGCTTAGGGAATCGATGGCAAGGATAAATCTTGGCCATCTAGGAAAATGTTTTCACTCAGGAGTTTAATAATGATGACTTAAACTATTACAGAAAATCGTTTAGCATCGTTAACGATGCAATCCTGCTCTATTCAGCGGATTGATCAAACAGATGCTAGCGAAAGTCCTGAGTGGGCAATAGAAGGCAAGGGATAAATACAGATGGACGCAAGCTTAAAGGCCTGATGAAAGTTTAAAAAGGTCAAAAGAAAGACCAGCTTTAATAAATTTTAAACAAAGTAATTACAGCCGGAAAAACAGTGGAAAACCAAGAGAAAATCTGGTTAAAGATTCAACAGGAAAGAGGCTGAAGGGAGGCAGGGGGCAGGCAGCGCTCCGGCAAGCCTTCCCTCAAACTCCGCAGCCTCCACCACTGAAGGCTTTACCAGGTCCCCCCCCAAGTTACGTGGGAAGAGATTCCAGTGGTGTCGCAGAGACACAGATGTGCTTCTGAGTGCGTGCAGAGCACTTCGTTAGAAATAATAATAAACACACAAGCGAGCAAGAAAAGAACAACTTGTCTCAAAGGTATAGCGCATCAGCGGAGAGTGGAAGCGTTCACCTGGAAGAGCCTACAGGAGGAGGGAAGGGGGCGAGAGCCACAGAGAGCTCCCAAGGGGGAGAATAAAATAGAAAAGTTAGTGGTCTGACAGAAGATGCTGCAGCAAAATGTAACAGGGATGTTAACCAGAAAAAACCTCGTGTAGGACTACTAATTTTAAATGTATTTGTCATTTTTATATCTCCTAAATAATGGTTATACAAAATAGCAACAACAACAAAAAAAGATTAGATATGTCTGTCAGCAGCACTTGGCTTTTGTGCCTCATAGTTGTAGGTTTACTCTCCCTAGAATGGATCCTTGTTCAATCCTCTCCCACAGTTCATCCCTGTGGAGCAGAACACTTAAAATAAATGCTTCATTTCTGACTTGAAAATAAATTACTGGAACTTACTTAATATCAATTTCTCAAATACTTGTAAGTGCTTTGCTGGGAAAGGCTTTTTCAAGTGGGTGCTCAGAGACTCGGCTTAGCTGGAGTTTTACTAACGCCCTTTCGCGTTTGTCCCTGCCTGAGATGGCTCAGGAGGTAAGGCAGCTCTTGACCCAGAATACATATTTATTATCCCCACCAAATACATATTTACGTATCCCCACCGGAGGGATTTGACACGAGAAGCGTGAGAGCGAGGAGGCAAACCGGACCCGCCACGCACGGGGACGCGACGTGAGCTGCCCCAGCTGCTCACTGCGGGTTTGGCATCATTTCGCGGGAGTCACCAGTCTTAACCAGCAAAGCGCAACGTGCTTCTACACCAACCCACGCCGGCACACGCCCAGGGTATGTCAGCTATTGCTGAAACAGCACGGGAGAAGTACAGCTACCTCCCTTCCTTCTTATTTAGGAGTAACAGAAAAAAGCACCAGGCGGGACAGGAGCGCACCACAGCATCAGCAAGGACAGCGACGCGACGGTCGAGTTATTCCTGTCCCACAACCAAATACAACGCGAGTTCACGAGGCAACTTGCTCGGTTCAGCGTGTGAGCCTCGGGGGGAACTGTTAGAGATTTCAGGATGGGTGAGCGCTACATCAAGTGCTTACGCACACTCCGATGTGTGCCCGTCCTCTTTAATTTTAGCGAAACAATTGAAGTTTCAATAAATACCCCTATTAAAGTCTCATGTGATGATGCTGAGTACTCGCTGCACTCCATCTCTCTCCCAGCGTGTTAATGAGAAAGACGTGAAAACTATCATCTTTGTCTCCCACTCCTGCGCTAAAAGAGCTCTATAATTACTTTCTGCTCAGTTTCTGCTTGTCTGATATCACCAGCGTGTTCACATGAGTCAGGCATTTGTGCTGGGAAACCAAATTTTACAACTTATGTTCCACCTGGAGAGGATGCAAAGTACTGCTGAATCTGGTTTCCTACCCAAATATTTTCATTTTGCTTTTAAATGTCTAAAGGAACAGTTAAAACAACGCATGCAATACACCGGCATTCAGACAGGCACAGAAAGCATGCAAAAAAGCTCCAGCTAGAACAGGTTTCATCTTTTAACATTTTAATGAGCTTCGGGACTTTTATGCATATTAGTTATGTTGCCCTAATTACTCATTATAATTCTAATGTGCATTTTATATTTAATTACAATGCTTATAAAGATTTGGTATGGACAGTAAATTATTATAACTAGCATGTGCATAATGATTATGAGCTGAATTTATTAACTTTTACACTAGCATTCAGGGCTGGCAACTTCCAATTTCACCTTTGTGATTAACCATATTGTCTGATTAAACTAACATTTTTGTGGCATTAATTGTAAATGTCAAAAAAGTCTTTTATTTTTCCAGTTTTCATCAGATTTTAATTTGGCATCCTAACATAGTCTTTTGTTAGTGAAATTGCTCTCCAGTGCGTTAAGACAAAGACTATCAGGTAAGAGAACAGGTTTTCTGAGATCCGTTTTCTGCCTCAGAAAAACAGATATGAGCAATATTCAACTATATTCATTTATATGTATATATACACACATAGTGTTTTACCAATAAAGCAACAAATCTTCACAAGTGAAACAGTATTCATTGTACTTTATATAATTAGGATGGTCTTCCAGTAGTCTAGATTATTTAATTTTTCTAACTTATTCAGAGCGGCAACCCTACCCATTCCCAAATTAATGGAGTGGTTTAATAAATGCCTCTTCATATCAGAAACTTCTCCAGTGTGTGGCAACATTTGAGACATGCCTTTAACAATCACTGGGCTCAGCAACTAATAAGCTTCCCCCCCCCCCCCCCTCTTTTTTTGATGACTTATCAAAAAACACTGAATTCGGTGGGATCTTGATGCGTACACGTACATAAATTTTATATGCAAACATACAAGGTATCAGTAAGAATTCAACTCAACTCCTGTGTTTCTAGATGTAACCCAGCATCTCTTTTGTGCTTTTCCTTTTCAGAATTTAACTTTACAAACCAGTATACTTTCAATGTTGATTAAACAATTGTGTAAATACCTTGTGCTAGCCATCAGAAAATGAGTGGATCCCCAAACATTCCCTGCGTGTCATCTGGCATTGTTGTAGGGTGCATCAGAATTTCATGAAACGTGCATCTCCCTCAGCTCCATCTAACAGACTGCATTATAGCAGGCCATCAAAATCACAGGCTGCTGTGCAATTTATGTTTTTGAATATAAGACCTCCCAGCATTGAGAGGAAAGCTTAAAATCCGCAAGTAATTGTTATGTGGGAGGAAAAAAAAAAATCAGACGCACAAAATAATACTTAATAAATAATAGGCCAGCAGACAGGAATTCTTAACAATGTGTTTTACAAGTATTTGAGTGACAAGAAAGAAGAGGAGGAAACTTAACAAAACCTGCCCAAACCAGCAAAGCAAACAAAGACCTCTGGGGAGCTACGTAAGAAAACACAAGTTAGCGGGCAGGTGGAAGGACTGCTTTGTTTCTCTGTCCATCAGAGTTTATCTTACTGCTTCATCTATTTAATCCTTCTGTTTGCCAACAAAGCCTTTTTCTAATCGCATTCCCTTTAAGGTAGCTCAGCAGATGTATTTTTATCCCCACCAGAAGAGTTGCTCCAGCATGGGAACACAAACCCTTCTTCTCTCCAGCGGCTCCCGCTGCGGCCGACAGCGCCCGAGGGGCCGGCAGCGTCCGAGGGGCCGGCAGCGTCGGGCCAGCCCCAGCATCTGGGTCTGGGCTCCCCGCGGTTACCACACGGACAACTATTTGGGCATGAGCCGCGACGGTGTCACGTCGAACCCCTTCGGCCGCTGACCTGGATGGGAACGGCCCTGGACTTCCAGAGCAGGGCGCTGGCCCCGGCGCAGGATGCTCCCCTGCTCTCTTTGCCCAGCCCAGCCGGTGCGGCTCTCCATCTTTTTGCGAACAGCTCTGTCCCGTTCGACAGAACAAGTCCTGCCACCACACAGGAATTCGCGATACCAACAAAAACCTCAGCTCCGCCGGCTCCCTGCGGTCGGGGACCTCGTAACGTTTGTCCGAGCAGCTGGGGAGGACAGCCAGGTCAGGAGCACCTCGTGTCCGCGCTTGTCCGACAGCATCGCGCTCGCCCTTTCGTGGGTGTAATTGAAACCATGATGAACAAACATGAAAGAAATCCTGCATTTGCATACGAGACTTGTTGGCAATTTAGAAGGAACAGATGCCCAAAACGTAAATAGGGATATAAATGTTCGGCGTTTGGCGTTGTTTGATACGGTGGAGTTGGTTTTAATCTTTCATTGGCCAGTGCAGCTTGATTCAAATTTAACTGAAGTCTTTATATTGACTTCAGTGGGCTTTGAATGAGGCCCAGAAAGATCTGCAATAAAAGAGAATTTCACAGTTTTCAAAACAAAAAAAAGTAAAAAAAACCCCCACAACTTGAAAGAGCACTAGTATAACAAAGACAACTCTTGTCATGTAATCCCTCTTTTTATACGCTATTGCTCTTACTGCTGTAATTTGAGGGAAAAGTTGCCATCGATACTTTCTCATTAGCAAAGGATGGCCAAGCATCTGTAATTACCCGAGCCGAAAGAACAAACTTTTATGTCTCGTGGCATGAAAGATGGTATTGACAGGACCCAGCAGAACCACTGGTGATCTTTTTTGAAATACATGAAGGGGATCTGTTAGAAAAGGGTTTAAAACTGTCAGCATGGTACGCAGGGAGATCGAGAGGCACAACTTCGAGTCCTGGCACCGCGCCCGCTGTAGAGAGGGGGAAAGCCTCTTTGCTGGGATGCGGGTGACAGCCGGGCACCGAGGGGCAGCGGCCGCTGCGGAGGGTGCGTGGGTCTGCAACGGGGCGCAGAGGAGAGGTGGCAGAGCCCGAGAAAATCGTTGCAGAGCCTAACGAGTCGTTTACAAGCACTGGCTGGGGGATTTAAAGGTGAAGGGCGTCTCTCTGAAATTCAAGACCACATCTCCCCCAGGAGAAGGTGTCTCGGGAACGGCTGGGGTTAGCTTTTCCCATGCAGCAGGCACACTGGTCTAATTTTCATTCACTCTATGAAGTTACATGTCTCCGCATGTTGAGAGGGACTACACGGCCCCATGCAGGCAGCGAGGAAAGCCCAGCGATGGGGAGCTTTGTGCTGAGAGGCAGGGCACCGTCTCCTCAAGTAACAACTGTGAGGCTGAAGTAGCGGGAAAGAAAGATATTTTACTCCGTGCAAGCTCGCTGTTAAATATTGCAGTGCTCCATGTACAGGAGCAAACGTACATCTCTGGGTAATGCCGGCAGACCAGAGCTAGCTTGGGAAAGGGACATTTCCACAGGGGACAGGAGCACCGACGTGGCAGGACGGCGAGGGAAGAAGGATGATGTGCTGTCATGTCCGTTTGCCCGGGGGAGCCGGGCATCCTACCTGGGCCACGCTCACCAGCTGCCCCGGCAGGCACCCGCGTCAGCAAACCTCCCTCCCTCGGCTGCTCCTGCTGGAAAAGCTTCTGCACAATTAACGTGCCCTCACACTCTGCTGCGGTTCCTTCATCTCAGCAATTTATTCAAACGTGCGTGTGGAGGTGAAAGGGGAAAAGGGAGTATCAGCATCCTGGAGTGGTACTAAGGAAGGAGGAGGAGGAAAGGGGACGCTTTCTTACATCTGATGCCAATCCAGGAGGAAGAGTTGGCCGGCAGCCTGGGTGCGAACAAACACGAGCGCTTCTACTTTGCTATTTCTCTCCCTCTAAGGAAGATAAAAGCAATGGACTTCAACAAATTCCAGGAATTACTAAGTAGATCTTTTGGCAGTAAAGCTGAGGAGAAAGCGAATTGAAGAAAGCTGGTAGTTTTCCAAGGAAAGAAAGTTTGCAACAAAAATTCAAAACATCTCAGAGTAGGTCGGAAATGCAGCAAGAGACCTGCTCGAGTCCCACCCGAGCACATCCAGGAAGCCAAAGCACAAAGGCAGGTAAGGCAGGCATGAGACATCAAGGGCAATGAGAAGCCATACCATATGCACATTATCAGTATTAAAGAAAAAAGTTATCCTGCCGCTCAGTGCTACCCCTGGGTGGTGCCCAGACCACTGAAACACTCGTGGCGGTGCATTTCTGTACCACCGCCGTCACAGCTTGACCCTACCTGGAAATGCGACACGATCACTAATCAAAAACCTGAACGCTGGACCCAGAACAAACCCTGGGGACCCACATCCCTTTGGCCTGGCAAGAAGCCTTTTGATGACAGTCTTCTAAATAATTTTGCATCCTCACCAGGGACGTTTTTTTCTCATCCATGTTTCTCACACTTGCACCTCTTAAACGCCACATGTCAAAAGCTTATGAATGTCACCACATGACATCTTCTGCCTTCCCCAGCAATAAATGGGAATTAGCGAGACGGCATGATTTGTTGTTGATGAATCCCCGGTAGCTGTTACCCTCCTCAGGCTACCTCCCAGGTACAAACACATTCTGTTACAGTTCCAGCACATCTCTGGGGACCGGGGACATGCCAGGCGACTGCCAGTTCCCTCTGAACAACAGGCACACGGGGCCTCGGTCCCCAGGACCTCGCCCAGCATTTCTAAGGTCTCAGAAATACCAGTTTCATCATTGTTGGCTTTATGCAGACCTTTGATGAAGTTTATTATACTCATCTGATGACTTGAGACAACAATTAGCTTATAGAAGGCTGTTCTCTACCTACTGTAGGTGAAGCTTTCTCTGACTGCTCTTGGCATACAGTCCTGGTGGCTCACAGGTGACCAACCTTCCCTTTTTCCGAGATGGTGGAGCAGAAAAGCAGGGGGAGGCAGCTGGCAACACGCAGTGCTGGGAAGAGAGGCCAATCCCTCCCAGAGATGCTCGACAGACCCATTATCTAGTGCAAAGCACCTGCTTTATGGGGCACTAGTGTGGTCTCAGCTGAAGTACCAGAAAAGCAGAAGGAATTGGGATTGCCGGAGCTGGAAAAGATGATTTACTAGGGATGCATTGCATCACTAAATATGCAAGACAGAAGTAAAAAGGAACCAGCTCTTCCCTATCTCCTTTAGGGGCCAGGCAAGCAATAATCAAGCAAAATTGAAGCAAGGGAGATTTAGGTCTGGTAAGCTAGTGTTGGAAGAGATTGTTTACAGAAACTGTCAAGGTGTTCTTTCTCTTTTTTTATTTTAAAAGAAAAGATTGACAATTCAAATACTGGCACCTGCATCTGGACAGCAGCATCAGCCTGACTCCTCAGTTCCTCCTCTGGGTTGAATTTTTGTGGTCTCAGAGGTCCTGGGATTATTAAGCATCAGAACAGTTCCTATAACAGCAAATTCCTTTACTCATTTCTGTAGATACTAGTGTTGTGTTTAAGGTTATATGCCATTTTTCAACACAATGGCAAAAAAAGAAATTATACTCGTCTCAGCTTACAATAGTAATGAAATCTCCAGTTCATGCTTAACTACAAAAGTGAAGTAAGTTCTGAAACTGGATTTGGAATTCAAAAAAATAATTCAAAAGACAGAAGTAAAACTTTTTTGCAGAAAACTTATCACGTACACCTTGGATCTGATTTGATATATTCTACATACATAACAAAGTAGATAGGTGAACTCACCAAAATGATATTTCTAAGGACAGAACTCATTACTACTGTATAATAAATGGAAGCATAAGTCGGAGTTAGCACTGAACAGATTGTTTGGGGTTGCAAAGACAGCAGCTGTCACAGCTTGACAGCTTTCTTGTTAGTGAATCAGCTTTACTGACAGTCTTTTTGATTGAAAACCACTGTTCACTGACAGTGTGTTATAGCTGATATACATATGTATCTCATGAAGAATGAGAAAGAGCCATAAAAGGTCTAGAAGCTATTGCTCTATATTAAAAAGAAGTGAAGTTTACATAAAGGTTTTTTTTGTTTCTCCCCCCTCCCCAGCAATCTGCAGCAGATGTTAAGTTGATAGAAACAGGACAATCTATACTGATATGTGACAAGCGCACACGCACACAGAGTCAAGTCCAAAGTGGGTTTTCTAGCTAAAAGCAATAAAGCCACAGAAATACTAGTTGCTTCCAAACACTCTCAGGAAAAGCTTGTGTAATTGAAAACAAAGTTTAGAAACAAAATTATAGAAATAAGACTCAGTGCAACTCTGACAGGGGCTTCCCAGGCCTCCTGCTAGCCCTAAGGGGGGATCTGCTGGCGTAGATATACCCGTATTAATTGAAAAAAGAACCCGCTTGCTTTGAGTCACATTTTACTTTTCTCTTATACGCTCCATCCGTGTCAATGGTTTCAGCTGGCAGCTCCACAGGACAAGAAGCCTTGGCCTCTGCTTTCTGCAGCACACTCAAAACACGCGTGCAAAACCACCACCGCCGCCGCACGGCCACGCACGGCGCAGGCTTCTGCGAGCATCTCGGGTAACGCAGCCAGCGGCTCTGCCGTGCCCTGGGCTCTTCACTGAACACCTGCGGTCTGCGTACTTGTGGCACAAGAAAACTAGCTGGCTGTGGTAAAGGAGGTATTATATTGAAGCAAATGCATCTCAGGTGTCTCCCCCCCCCCCAGTCTGTATTTATTTATAAGATTGTCCACATAAAGTAATTTCCTCCTCCTCAGCTTTATGGTATTTCAACAGATAAAAGCCAGTGAGCTGCGTACAACGGGTGTCACCTTTTATTCTGAGATCATTGCTTAAAGCAAAGCACACATGATGCTGTGCTGAGGAAGACCAAAGCCAAAAAATGAGAGCCATTTACAAACACCAGAAACATCCCAGGCTTCACAATTTGTCCCTGACAATCGTTCAATATTCTTGTTACAACTACTCATTTCCAAAGAATGTCACATATTTTTCAAGAAGAGACAATAGATCACAAATCAGCACTTGGATGCAGACCTGACTTTACACGAGAAGTCTGCAATACTGGGGTTTCCCCACTTAAATGTTTATTTGCCACATTGAAAGGTAATTCCTGATTTGCTCTATCTCTTGAGATTCTCTTTAACCATCAGTAATACCAGGTGCAGAAGCAGCGAGCACCTGAATTGAGACATTTGATACTAAACAGAGTTTTGTTCAAAATACACTGGAGACAGGGCATTTTGAAGTGAATTTTTCTGGATGCTCGAACTGAGTTCTTTCAGTCTAGAAATGACTATTGCGATCTTTGTGCACAGCGTGCAACAGGTATCAAAGCAACTCAAACAATATGGTCCGTAATGTTACTTGCCGTCAGGAAACAGCACTGAGTGCAGCCGTGCCTGCGAGGTGTCAGAGCTTTCGCCACAAGAGCTTGTGTTTGCTCTACAACTCCCAGGTCCAAGAAAGGTCACATCAGCCTCAAAACAGTTTGTTTTGATTTGAGAAGAGGCAGAAAATAGGAAGAGAACCAGCTTTATAAATTATAGTGCCTGAAGAATGATGTTGGCAATTTTTCCTTTCTTTTGTGTCAACAGCGCTGCTTTGTTTTAAACTATAAAAGCAGAAATATTACTTCTCAAAGCTCCCCTAGCTCAGATCTAGTGCCTACACCACACACTTGCTAATACCAGCCAAACTGCAGAAGTTATTAAAACCTAATTTAGCAATCTCACCAGGGGACAAACAAGTTGTAACAATATCATTACAGTCTTATCAGGGACTGGATGTCTTGTTGAAATGCCAAGTGTAGTCAGGGTAGTAGCCAACGGGGACCGTCGCTGCACGGCATCACGGCCGTACCCATACACTCACAAGTGATGCTAAACAGATTTCTTCTGCAGAGCCATTCCAAAGCAGCAATGACTGCTGCTGGAAAAAATAATAATAAAAAAAGAATCAGGGGACTGAGAATTTTGCAAGCCTGACACGCTGTTCAGACTTGTCTTCTCATGGCCCTGGCTGACGTCCCCAGCTGTGCTCAAAACCCCTGTAGACTATCACCTCGAAGGCACTGCGCTCGTAAGGGACAGGGAAGACTAAGACATAGACCAACAGCAACAAGGAATACTACAATTACTAGGAGAAATATTGCTTTACAACATGTTGACTATTACGAGAAATATTTTAAGTAATTGTTTTTGCTGAAGAGCAATCTGGGCAAGTGAACGCTCCTGGAAGCTGAAGAGCTCTCCATTAATTTTGGCTCTAGTTTGGAGTCTAACACAGCCTGCTGTATACTTCAAATTGCTTCTTGAAACGCATAAGCTCTTTAGAGATGAGTCATCTTCTATTAAGACTTCAATTTTCCTGAACAGTATTTTAGCTGGTATTTAAAGTGGGATCACCTGGAGGCTGAAGAGCTAGCAGCAGTTCAGAGCTGGGAGAAAGCCTTCACCCCAGGCAGGACTGCCTCCCCCGGAGTGCTTTTCCTCAGCCGCCACAAACACTTCCTCGCCTTCCATCCCATCGGGTTTGAGGGGGTTAACACCCCACCTGCAGATGTGGAATTCTAGCACCTCGGAAGAGCGACCGGCAGGGAGCCAGGACTGCGCCCTGGAAGGCAGCCCTGCAAGAGGAGCACGTTCTGCTCCTGCTGGTGCCAGGAGAGATTCCTGCAAGAAGGGCAGCTTCAGAGGTGAACGCACAGAGATGTCCAGAATCCTACTGTAACCTTATTTTGACTTCAAAATGACAGCACAAGTGGAAAAGTACACCAAAGCTATAAAAAAACCCAACCCAACCTTAATTAAATTTTTTTGCCCACTAATTCATGAGCTGGTCCCCGCACTTTCACCAACAACAGCCTGAAGCCTTTACATTGTGCCTTCACAACAACCATCAACAACATATTGTTGATAATATTTTTCACTGGTATTAGGAGAGCGTGTCACGGATGCTTTATTATTTGTTACAGCACAGTCTC
Organism: Haliaeetus leucocephalus; assembly: GCF_000737465.1. Taxonomy (NCBI): domain Eukaryota; kingdom Metazoa; phylum Chordata; class Aves; order Accipitriformes; family Accipitridae; genus Haliaeetus; species Haliaeetus leucocephalus. The sequence continues at coordinate 1,096,733 of NW_010972583.1, read as the reverse complement.
CCAGAGATGCATAAACATAATGAACGGCATTTACTGGTATACCGTAATTATACAATATGTGGACCTGTAACTACTGGCAGAGTATAAATATGTGCAAATTAGTACAGTTATTTTTATTTCAAGGACTTGTTTTCCTGGGGACAAGGAACAGAGATTACTTTCAAATGGGTAATCATGACAGTCCTCAGAATTAACCACTGCAGAAATTACAAATAATCAGCACCCATAGGCTTCTGAAACAATAAAATCCAGATTTGAATAATAGAAAAAAATCTTTTAATAGCTAGGTCAGACATGCTGCTTCCCCAGAAAACAGTGCTTGAAAAAGGATTTGTTTGCACATGCTTTAATAGCTCTCTAACTCCTCAATGTGGTTCACGGATTGGTGTTGAACACACTCCTCCCACAGTGAGGTGTTTTTTGGTGTCTTAAACTCTTAATTTGCCTTCGCAGCCAAAAGCTGGGCCATTGCAGCAGCAATGTTGGTGTTATGCTGGAGCATCATCTCCTCTTCCAAGGCCAAGTTACATCCTTGTGCTGCAGCCTCACATGCCGCTGGTCAACCCCAGATCTTTATGGAGAGAAGAGGCAGCCCACTCGACAGGCTGCTGTCCTTACACATCTGCATCACACCACTGGCAAACACAGGGTGCAGCTGCCTGCTCCCCCCTAAATACCACACCCCCCCCCAAAAAAAAGAAAAAAAATAACTTGGCAGAGTTAAGCAGAGATTTTAAGATGATGACAAATGTACTCCTTATCTGTTGGAGGGATATCTTGAGTACTAATACTCCAACTTCTTCAAATACAAGACCTCATTTCGTGTTGCCGAAGCCCTTGATTATGTGCTGTGGCAGCAGAATGCCATCTACATGAAGGAACATTATAATCAATTTTGTCACGCTTCAATATGAGCAACGTTTTTCAGAAATGTGCAGTAACTGTGCAGCGGTTTGCAGAACCTAATAGTAAACTATTACACCACAGAAAGAAATCAATGTTAATTTAGGAGCCAAATTGCACTTGAGTCAGAAACTTGAACTATATTGTTTTAATCTGAATTCTGAAATATTAATAAAAATACCTGAAGGACATAAAATGGCAAACATTACTTTCATAAGAGGCTTCCTTCCCTACCAGTGAGGGGAAAGATATTTTCTTCAAATCAACTACATGCTTTCCCACCCCACCAAATGAGGTGGTTTTAAATATATGACCAGTTTTTACTGAATTGGTGTAACTCATTTTTCATGAGGTGTTACTGTGAGACAGGACATCACGTAACTCATACAAGTGATCTTGGTGATGAGAATAGCTTGCAAATTAAGTAAATAAGAATTTAGTCCTAATGTTGACCAAAAATAACAAAAAACCCCCAAAGTAAGAAAACCCCAACTCTGATTACATTGTGCATGATCAAAAGCTCCATTTTACAGGATAGCAGAAAATTCTTCAAAGATCTTTACCTTACACAAAAATCCCTGTTCTTAGTTGCACTAGTTTTGCTAGCAGCTCCTCATCTGGATGGCTGGACCCAAAGACAAGCACTGCTGTTACTGACTTAAACCATGAGTGAAGTTTTCATCTCAGCTGTGCTAGCACCTAATCTCCTTCAGCTAGAGCAGGTGGCTTTGTATTCTCATGTATTTGACCCACTGATATAGAAACTAATTACACTGTTATTTCCTTGCTCTCAGCTGTGCATTATGTGCTGCAGGAAAAACCTCCTCTCCCTTGTTCCTCTGAAGGCCTTCCTACATCTTTTTAATTGAAATAGTAGCTCAGATGTACAAGTTAGAACTACTGAACTAGAACATCCGTACAGCACAGAGAATCCAATTTTTAGAATTAGGTAATATTTTCCCATTATTGTTAAAACAAGTCAAGAGATGGTCCTGATGGACTAATACACGAACCTCCAGACCCACGTCACTCCTGACCTGCCTGGGTTGCCGACTGCCAACACGTCCTCCGAGAAGTCAGTCTATGGTCCCCCAGCAGCACAGCACGGAGCAGCACTATTCTCACCATTCAAAATGTTAGCACAACTCTAACTTTTGCAACAGTTTTCTCATGAAAAAAGTGAAGGGAGGACACCACCCATCCCCCAGGTAGGGCAAAACAAAAGGGGACCAATCCTTGCAGGCTTCTTCCCAAAGAAACCAGAAAATTTGTGGAAAAGGGGGCAGCCTGAAGTCATGCTTTGGACACAGCTTACGCCTGGCCAGGGTCATCTCTTACGCTTGCAGACTCTGACCCACCACACAAGTCCGTGATGTGCACCAGCATTACACTCACCCACATGTCCAAGACCAAGAAGGCTTGAACAGAACAGAGTCACGTTCTGGAAAGCTCACACTGCAATAAGCCCCACTGATCCATTAACAGAATCAAATATGAACCAGTAGTCAGATTTCCAGGAGTCCCCAGCGTGACTCCGAAGCCAAAACCCCATTTTTGAATGGTAACCTGAGAATTTGGGAAAACATGTTTCACAGAAGCCAGCGAAACCGCACTCCAGAGTGCTTTTAGCTTTTCGGAGTGTAATTTTGATACTTCAGAAGGGTATTGCAAAGTTCAATCTTCCAAGGCTCCGTACGCCTCTTGAAACGGTCGGTGGGAACTGTGGCTGCTCAGTACCTGCAAATTGCTCTCTGTCATTACAATATCAGGAAATACTTCATGATTAAAGAGAGACTGACCTACATGATGCAGTTTTAAATGTGTGAATTTCAGCCAGATGGATAATATCAACCACTGCAACACCAAGATAAGGTCTTTCTGTTCCACGGTCAAATATGAACATATGACTTCATCTCATGTGGGTGCAATTCTGTTTGAAGAGTTGACACGACCGAATTTACTTGATATAAATGACACCGTAAAGAAAAGCAGTAACTTCTCCACAGTTTTGTTCTTTCAGAGAACTGGTTTTAGCTGGTTTAAAAGAAAGAACTCTGTAATTGGATGGAAGTGACCTCACCAACAGTAAACATTTGTGATGAAGTTTCAGGTCCTCTAAGGCTGCGAGATGCAGCACCCCTGACTGCAGTCGCGATTGTAAACTTCTGGTACAACAGACAGGAAGGATGTTCCTTCTCAGGCTGGCCAACAAACAAACAATATTGCAAAACCAAAGACTGACACAAATGCATACAACTATTCAATACATTGTCCATGCTGTTTTAAGAAAAAAAAAAAAGAAGTTGCACTTATGGATCAAAATACATTTATGTAGATTCACTGGTTTCTCCAACAAAATGACTCCTCGTCTCCTAAAGCCAATGCTGACCATAACCCCCAGATCCTAAATTTAGTCAGAGATATAAATATGAAGCTGCACATCTGTAGCTATTAAAAACTGAAAGAATCGGAGTTATTTGTTTATGCTTACACAGAAGTCCCCCTCCTCCCCTCTCTTATATTAGAAGAAAGTGGAAATTAAAACTACAAATTGCTCTGAATAATTTCATACTTGGTACCAAAGCAGAGGACAGAGATCTTTGGAAAATATTTGGGCTTTTCTTTTTAATTTAGTAACACAATCACCTTGATTGAGAGGAATTTTCTTTGTTGAATCCAAAATAAACAACCTTGCCAAGGAAATGTTTTTCATAGGTCAGCAACTGTTTACAGCAAGACACTTTCTGGGAAAATGAAGTCACAGCAACGTGTCCAGGTATTAGGAGCCCCAACAAACACTGAAGTCCTATAATGTTTTTTCCCCAATAGGTTTAAGGTTACAGATATAATTAGGTTAGAGTGGCTTGTACAGTATGTCTGATTTCAAAGTAAAATCAGAGTATTATGCATAATATTATGCAAAGCACCATAGCAACAGTAAGGCAGACTTCTAAGAAATGCTAATGAGATAAGCTGTTCTGCAAAAACCCTAACCTGTCCAAGCAAAAAACAAACACATTACTTAAAATTCATACAAGAAACTCACACGTTCCTTCTATAAAAAACCCCCACAGCATAAAATATCTTATCAAGCCATCACAGCAGGAAGGGGGCACGAGGTCTGCACAGCAGACACCTTTCGTGACCGGCTCGCTGCTCCCTGAAAACCCAATCCCACGGGACTGACACTGCTCTGGCTGAAAACCAGCGGCAGAATTCGGACGCCAGAGCCTGGCAGGGTGGGCAGCAGCCCAGGGTCCCTCCGCTCTGGACCCAAGCGGGACCACCGCACCCCGGGTGATGCAGCGCCTGCTCTGAGCGCACAGCCCGGGGCTCCAGGGCAGGGGAAAACTTGGCGAAAGGAGGAAAAAACCCAACCCCAAAACAAAACTTAGATGATTCACTGAAGAACGTGAAACACGTGCACAAAAAGGAAAGGGCAAGGGAGGCAGAATAGTTCCAAACACAGAATTTTACCAGTTCAACGGCCACAATTGTTTTATATTTCAGGTTAAGGAAAGAATAATGCAGCAAGTAACTGAAGAAACCAAACTGATACAAAACCAGCTGGCCTACTGAACTTCAAAAGTATATTCAAGGGCTGGTTTAAGCAAATGCAGAGCTACAGTGTTACTTCTGAAGTGGGGGGCAAGTACCTAACACAGCCTCCATGGACCTTTTTCAGAAAAGGAGGGAGCAACAGGAGCCAACAGGGAATTACAAGCCAGCCCATTTACCTCCAATCCCCCTATAAATGCTGTTCAAGCAATCAAAGATGTGAAAGCACCTGGAAGATAAGACAACGAGCAATCGCCCACAGGTTTGTTAAGAATAGATTGTTTCAGGTCATGGGTTCCTGCAGGGAATGGCAGTGGATGCCACAGCTTGACCACATCTCCCACGCACAAGGGAGCCGGGCTTGGCTAAAAGCTCCGTTCGACACCAGTGCGTGCTGTCCGGGAGGCTCTGCTCGTGGGTCTGCTCAGCTGGACACCAGTCCTGGGCCTGCTGCTGGTGGTGGGTGTCATTGATGCCATTATCAGAGACGAGAACCCTGAAAACAACCCTGATCAATTGATGTGGCCTGAAAACTGGAGGAAACCGCAGAGGAACGAGTTCACCACTTGGGATTCATCAGCTGGATGAACAGCGGGAGGGGGTACGACAGCCATTCTGCAGAGCGACCGGGGCTGCCGGGGGCAAAACCCCGCTGAAGTGTCCTGCTCCCCCAGGGAGGGCAAGTGCCCCAGCCAGGTACAGGAACAGCCATCGGAAATAATCCTTCCACCTCCTCGGCAATCCAACGCCTCACCGGGCACGCTACCTCAAGTCTGAAAGAGCTGATTTGAGAAGGCCCGTCCCTAGCACCAACTGATCTACAGAAAAGAAACATTTAGTCAATCCCTTAGCAAACGTGACCCAAGAAAAAAGATGATCTGAATCAGGGCTGGTGAACATCAGGAGGTAAACATGGGGAGCACAAGTCCACCGTCTCCAAAGAGATCGAAAGGCGAGACTGATCTGTTCTCCTTTCCTCAGGGACAGGTGAGGAATGGGGTTGTAATTCTGCAAGGAAGGATCACATTAGACACTGTGACAAATGTTCAGTTAAGGACTGTGATTAAGTAGATTAGAGCATGTTGCCCATGGAGCTGCCATCACCAGAGATGCCTTACGGAGGGACTGGGCGAACATCTATTGGCAACACCGATTCAGGAGCACAACTTACAAGGTTAATACAGTTTTTACAGGTTATCATCTAGTCTATTCACTTCCATTTTCCTCTTTCAGTATTTTCAAGATCCAACAAAAAATGTCTGTACAAAGAAATGCTGTTGCAAGCAGACATGGCTCAGTACCTAGAAAATTTTGAGTTATCTTTATATTGTTTGTATTTACCGTCTACAAGATTTGGCAGACTAGCTTTCTCTTCTGCAGCCTGCAGCACGTCGGAGGCAGGAGACCTGCCGGAGGTTGAGCCCAGGCTGCACTAGGCATCATTTCCTTCGAAGCAACTTGTGCCAGAAAAACTACTTGGGAGTCCTGGCTCAGAAATTAAGACCTGTCCTCCCTCCTGCACTGCCAGGAAGGCCCCAAGACAGCCAAACCGACAGAACCGCACCACACCAGCCCTTCCTGGTGCCAGCTGGGCTTCCTCGGCACAGGAACTCTAATTTTCACCTCCCTGGTAAGCACCGGTGAGTCTGGCCTTCAATTTGCAGCATGATGGGGTTCATAAAGGCTGAAATTAAATTATTGTCTTTTAATTTCAACTGAATGGCTTTTTTCCTCTCCAAAGGCACCGGATCTTAATTCAGTAAAGTCCACAAGATCCAGCTTCAACAGAGCTGTTCAAAATACTGTTACAGAAGACCAGACCTTTAGTGTACGTTGTCTGAAGAAAGGAATACTGCAATACAGCTCCACTTTGAAAGTCCACATTTGCTACTTATTTAGGTAGCTGACAATTTTACATCAATTAAAATAAACACCAGTTCCATGATGCACACATCCCATTCTGCATCATCTTAGCACAGCCTCAACACTTCTAGAGAATCTTGTGTTTAGCAGCTGCCTTTAGTATTTTTTAAGTATGGCACTAATAAACCAGAAGAGAGTCAGGAAAGCTATAGCACCACATGGATAGTTTCAGACCAGCTTTCAGATGACATATTAAAGTCTTGCTAATCCAGACACTGGTTCCTTCAAAGTAGGGTTCAATATTATCATCTATAAATCAGTATTTGCTTTATAAAAATGTAATGGAAAATGCTAATAAGATTTACTTGTGAAATGAAATTGGATTATATCTTATCTATTTTAACTCAATTTGGTATAGTATTCCTTCTTCATAAACCGGCAGCTCCAATTTCTTTTTTTCTCACCCCCCGCCTTCCTCTCTCAGAATTCAGGCAGACAAATGCACCATGGATTCTCAGGCCACCACTTTTGAAAGGGAAATTATGGGGGACAGACATAAATTAAAGTAGAAAATGTAAATTATGCAATATGAAGCAGTATAAAGAAAAAAACCCCTGTAAAGTCATTAGAGTTATAATATATGTGCTGTAAGGCAGAGCGCAAGCTGGTTGTTTATGTATGGTTGGAAGTTGCCCAGCCAAGAAACTTGAAATTCAGAAAGTAATTTAGACCTGGTAATTTTCTTGTACATGCTTGGATGACTGAACAACCGCTATATGCGATGAATATCCATATTCAAAATTATGCTTATATCCACCGTAACCGCTCAGGGCTCATTGATACATTCTATTAACTGGGCACAATAAAACCTTGATTTATTCTACAGTTATCAGGTCTGCACTAAAGAACGTTCCTTTTAATAACAGTGAAACAGTATTAAAAATTGTCAGAAGCAGCAGTTAAGCGATCATATTCATGCAAATGTAGTGCAGTACCATCATCATTCTGTGTGCTGGAGAGTGTGTGTCAAGACGTCACCGTATGTATGAGACGTGGTGGAGGGACAGAGATGAAACAGGGACTGCTCGGACCCCGAGATGAAGTGATGCTTCTGCAGCACACGGCCATCCACAACCGATCAGATCATAAGGGTGCAAAAGCAGGACTTGCAGCACAAGCCACACACATTACTTCCAAGAGTATTTTCTATCGTAAGCACTACAGGTGGGAAAGGCGATAGACGTTTTGTGAAGTTACAGGATCCCTGTAAGACTAAAGGAGGTGAGTTTGGTGTGTTGGTCACGGCTTCGGTGACGCTCACCGAGGAACGAGTCGTGAGTAAGTGCAATTAAAGACGTGGTGGAAGTACCTGGCAGATGGGCACAACATCCCTGCGCCAGAAGTACAATCACGGAGTAACACCAGGGTGGTGAGGAGCAGCAGAGGCTGCGGAGCTGGTGCTGAGCCCACGCAACAGGGCGTCAGCAGGAGAATTAAGTAAGTTTGCAAAACCACAGAAAATAAAGGAATGGGATTTGTTTTGGGGGGTGGTGGAGGGAGAAAGCATTGTTCTTTGTTAGACAAATGAACAGACATCTTAAGAAATGGGACTGAAGAACACCTGACAAAGGAAACTGCCTGACCCAGGGTAATAAAATAACCTGAAGGCTTCCTCTCTTTTCTATTTCTTTCATTAAGATCTTCCCAGATTTAAACTTGAAAATAAATTTGATAACAATTTCTTGTAAAGAGTGACCAGCAGACAAACCACAGCTCTCCTAAATGCAATACTTGGCTTTTACTGATGGAAAGCTGGCCTGTCGGGGCAGGTCAACAGAGAGCAAACAGGCATCGTTCTGCCGGTGTGATCACGCGCACGACGTCCCTTTTTGAAAGGGGCTGCCCGCACCAAAGCGCTGGGAAGCAAAGCTCACCCACCCCAGCAGCACCGGCCACCGCGGCACGTCCCAGCCGCTGCCAACGCTGCGGGGCCGACGGCAGCAGGGCGAGCTCTCCCAGCATCACCCAGCTCCGGCAGGACCCTCTCCCGAACACAACAAGCCATTTTTCTGCCTGGTCAGAACAGATGAGCATCAGCAGCAGCGAGCAGATGTTCAGAGCACTTTTGCATTTCGCTTAACTGGCTAGGGGACAACATACAAATCCAAACAGAAGTGTATTAGCAATTAGCTGACTACAACAAATCATTCACATATACAAACTGTTTCATGCTGCAGCGAGATCCTAGTTTTACACTGCTTCAATTTTATTTTTGTCCCCTCCATTTTCTTCTTTAGTTATAAGAAACAAACAAAAAAAGAAACACTCTGCTTGTCCCCAGTGCAGACTTCAAAGTTTGCCTGAACGTGGCATAACGCTATGGCCAAGGACACATCCAGCTTAGCTGTCCCCAAATCGGGACAAAGATCAGCTTGGACACTTTATTCAAGTATTTACCAAGCTTGTTGGTTGCTTTAGCAGGCTGTAACATGTTTCTTACTGCAGATAGAAGTACCCTTACACTGCGTGCTGCAGTCAAACCTGAGCACCCCTTGCTTGCAGTCCACACCAAACAGGAGTGTGACCCTCTGAGCCTGCACATCCCTCGACACAGACACACTATTTCTCCCATTACCCACTTCGTTGTCCTTCTCTGGACACGCTCCAGCACCTCCATGTCTTTCTTGCAGTGAGGGGCCCAAAACTGAACACAGTACTCGAGGTGCAACCTCACCAGTGCTGCGTAGAGGGGGACGATCCCTGCCCTAGTCCCGCTGGCCACACTATTTCTGATACAAGCCAGGATGTTTGTTCCTTAAGACACCATCCACTGTGTTTTTTCCTCCTACAGAGTCTATAATTTTTAGAGCACTGCCTGCTTTCAGAAATTCAGCAAAGCTGCTGTAGGGGGAAACATGTCAATTGAGGGCAAAAAAGGAGCAAGAACAGTGATGCGCTCTGCACGAGCCTCCTCGAGCTGCTCTGCAGTTGAAGTCTGTCCTTGTGACTTGTAAAGCAGGGACTGATGGCCACAGCACATTATACCAGAGCCTCATTGCAGAAGCCTCAGGACCTGCAGTCAGAGCCAACAGCCTGTGTGACCAAGCAGTACAGAAAACTGCCTGCGAGACCCAGCATATGATCCAGCTATTCTGTAAGCGTTAGCGCATTGACCCACCACGTCCCAGGACAGCACAAACCACAAGTACCCTGGTGCCATGTAAATGTGGCGACTCTGGTTATTTTGAATGTGGGAACGTCCCATAAATGCCCCGGTAGCACAGGTAGCCCCATCAGCAACCCACCTCCCCGCCTGCCGCGTCCGGCTCTGCAGCGACCAGGGGACAAGGGGCTTTGCTACCTACAGCATATCAACAGAGACAACATCTGTGGAGGGAGACACAAAGCTGAGATCTCAAAAAATTGTGGCCAATACAGATACCACAGCAATTTTCAAACCAGGAACAGTTACAAATTACAAGCTGGGTAATTGCACTTAAATTCATAGTTAAAATGAATCAGAGTAGTTATTCCCATTTTTTTGTTTGTTTGTTTTTTTTTAAAAAAGGTTGGCAGGAGAAAGAACACTGTTCTGAATGTTTCACATCATACCAAGTGCTAAACCAAATTCAGTTCCAAGTCAGAAACACCTCCTCAGTGTGAGGATCCCAGAAGGTCAGACCTGGTGGGCTGCAGGGACAGTAACAGGCTACCTTGGCAGTTCCACCCGGGATCACTACAGCAGAACTGGGCAGCCGCAAAGTCCATCTTGCCTTCACACTTGGGCAACTGCATGAAACTATTTGTTGCCTCTCCTGGGAGGACCTCAAATTGCCACAGAGATCAATTGCCATTTAATCTCCCAAATAACTTAAAAACAATTTCTCATCTCCTTATGTTATTGCACAGCCATAACAAATTAAATCAGAAACGCTTCTGTCCCACAACCACAGCAGTCCTTAGAAGTTACTCAGGTAATTACTCAGAAAATGACTCCAAAACCTGAGTCTCAACACCACAGCCCAGCGAGAGCACCTGCTACAAAGCTTGTGACAGCATGCCAGCACTGCTGTCCTGACAGACAAAAGGAGAATTTGAACCTTAATCTCATTTTACCTTCCTTTGGTGAGACTAACTCGTACATCAAATAACACAGGTCATTTTGATACTGTCATGCAATACCCAAACACACTACAATTTCACCACAAGCAGCAGTTCAGTGCATTAGACTTCTCTTCTCAGCCACATCCCTCTTCTCCATTGGATTTAGTGATTAAAAAACAACATGACTTACAGTTTACTGTGACTTTTACTTTTTTCACGTCTGGGACTGAGACATCGTTTTCTGCACTGCATTCATATTCCCCAGCCTGGTCTCTTGTAATTCCGTAGATGTCCAGGTACTGTCCGCTCTCAAAGGGTTTTGCTGAAATGAAATAATCAGAGAAAGAAGTCACTGGAAGCTGAGCACAAAACACCCAAAACCTCACCAACAAGTGAGCAGGAGGGTTTTGCTGGCTGCTGCAGATAATACACAGCCAAGGGGAGCCAGGCAGCTCTGCCAGCTTTTGCTACAAAACCCCAGCTCCAAGCTGGGCTGCAACACCCCCCAAACTCCTGGGTTGGCCAAGAGTCTTCTCCTGCCCCGCAGTCGGGCTCAGCAGCCTCCAGAGCCACAAGAAGCCATTTGCTAGCCCAGCTCCATACCTGATGGGCTTCACAGAATATACTGCATGGTCCCCAGTCAAAACCTTGCCTTAAGAGTCTCACCGTCCATTAGGGCTTATGGTTTGCACCTGGGAGGAGACCCCTCCCTGGCAGCAATCAAAGCCAGCTACCAGGGCGAGCCAAAGGGAGAAGGAGCTCAGCCGACCCAGCCCTGCTGCCCTTCCCATCACAGGGGCCCTCACTTTCCAGGGACCCTTCACCCTTGCAGCTGCGCCAGCTGGACGTGGAGGGTGGTAAACCTCATCAGCTGGGGTTCCCTGCACCCCCAGGGCTGCCAAAGCCAGACCTGTCCCGGGGGAACCACCTCTCATGGGTGCCCAACGGGTCACCCCGCATCCCTCTGCCGGGGAAAAAGCCCTTTTGGGCTTGCTTGCCACACCGCTCGGTGCTTTCATCTTGTGCCCTAATAAACATTCCATCATATTAATTAATAATTAAATAATAGCTCTCCTCTCCCAGAGGACCAGAACCCAAGAAATGAGGTCCTCGGTGTTTGCCCTGTTACACAGAAATAAGGACAGCCAGTGTGAGCGCTACTGAAAATAGGTAGAGGTCTATCTGACGTAAAACAAAATGAAGGTTAAACTGAAATATTTGTGTATGTAACTCCTTAGTGCATTGTAACTGAGAACATTAATTGTTTTAGAGAGCAAGAACAATTATATGATTTGAGAGCTAGTTTATCTCCACTTGACATGGAGTCATAGCATACACAGAAATTTGTGTAGTTTTCTAAATCCCAGCACCTCCCAGCTTTTCCCTACTGTGGTTCCTGCCCTGCTATGAGCCCTCTGATGTCCTTTGGATGAAAACTGCTACCTGGGTCGAAGTTCGTCTTTCTGTGTCTTTTGAGCAGTGCACTCTAGGTGGGGAGAAAATTAATTCTTTTAGATTCCTCACAAGGCATTTGCCACATAATAAACCAAAAAATGTTAAATGTAACTTTTATCTTAAAACAATATATCATAGCAGTCATGACTACAGACGCTGGAAATTATAGGCCTAAAGGTTAAAAAGATTTGCTGAAAGTGTTTTCCCAGACAGACAAGCTTTTAATTGACTGTTAATAACTTTGCAACTTATGGAGCAATGACAGAAATCTGAACTAGGTAGTGAGAACTAAGTAGAAGTATTATGTTCATGTCCATCACAGCAGTGAATTTCATTTGCTTGTCTGTTCACGGATTAATCTTTTAAAGTGTGCAAGGTTCAAAACATCAATTATAACAGTGCATCGCTTAGCAAGATAGCACTCATTAATAAGCACAATATACCATGCCTGTCACGCAAAAGAGCCCAAGTAAGCACTGGTTATGTAAAGTAGAAAGATAAGACTGAAATTGGAAAATTATTGTGAATTGAAGTGAACATTCATAAAATGCAATGAAATAATTTATGGATATCAGAAATTGCATGAGAATGAATTTTTTTCTCTTCCATGTTGTTCATAGGAATAAATTACAAAAAAACCCTTCCACAAACAAACCAGCTCTGTTACTGTTCACATGGTGGCACTTGTCCTGCTCGCTTTGGCCAGGCTCAATCAATTTCTAGGAAAATTTTATTTACTATTGGTTTGAACAGCAGCGAAGGAAGCAAAGCCCCTGCCTGCACAGGGGCATCTGCCTGGGCAGAGGAGAGACCTTCCAACAGGATTTCTGCTTTGTTTCTAATACCAAGAAAATGATATAAAATGCAAAATTTTCCTGTGTGTCAGGTTAAAAATTACTTTTAAATTATGAGATTGTAATGCTCTCCAATGTCAGTACTTCCCTGGATATATGGTATGTACACAATACTGTATACTGAATTCTGGGAATTATTTATGATGTATCCTATGCCAATTCCCAACATAAATTTAGGAAAAAAGAAGAAAAACATATTACCTCCAAGTACCTGGAATTTCATAAGAAGAATTATTTGTGTTTTGGAGTTAAGCTAAAACCAAACATTCTCTGCTTTAAACTTTCAATACAAACGTAACACCAGGGGATAACCTAGTTTCTTGCCGCCCAGCTTTTGCTTTCTTAACAATTCCTGGATTGTAGCTGTGCTTCTGGCAATGCTTTTGCCACCTGAATGGGATAAGGTTCAGCCTCAGCCGGGGTCAATACAGCCGCCACCCCGCACTGGCAGAAGTGACAGGTTTACGTATTCGGCACAATTCCGCTACGGCATGAGCAACGTCAGTTCTCAGGTCTGGCAAGCAGTCACCCGTCCGGCTGCAAAATACCAACAGGAGCGATGTCTGCCGGGAAAGTGAACGCGCATTCAGGTGCTGACACCAGCCAGGACAGAGAGGGCAGCAGCACAACAGATTGCTACCGCTCAAATGCATCAGTGCTGCTGGGGGGAAACCTGGTGGGAGTTCCCACAACAAATCCCCCCCAAACAGGGACCTTATGCTGAGCTATTAACCTAATTTATGCTGCAAACTATGCATGCATTTTTATAGTGCTGTAAACCCCATGTATTTTATGCAACTCACATACACATTTGGAAATATTACAATTAAGTCATTTTTAAACCCTCATGTCCCCAGAAATTTTGCATCTGGCTCACATAAGAAAGCTTTTAGTAAATATTAGAGATAAATATTTTTCTTAGGGAATACAGAGATACCACACTTCATCTTTCCTATTTGTCTGCACAGTATTTCATCTTCTTCGGCTTGTTTTTTGTTCTAGAGATGTCCCATGGCTCTGTGGGAGAACTTAAATAGTGTTACGTGAAAGATACATGCGTAAGTATATGTAAGTGTATTTATGTTACATTGCATGCACATCCAGCTCAAAAAAGGACATTCATAAGCAGCAGGGAGAATAAATTGTGTATGAAGACACTGCTGAATGAAGACGAGTTTCAGGAGACAGCTCAGTTTTCTCACTGTTTTTTTCTGTGGTGTCTTACAGCCAGGGGTAACAGCACCTTGCTCTGCCCTTCTGCAGACCATGTGCATTTTGCGGGCCTTTCAAGATATCAGGAACATGCCTGGCTGTCTTTTCTGGCTGTAGAGCCAAAAGACTTAGCAGACTTGGTATGTGAGAAAAAGAAATCTGGAAAGTTCATTAGCACCAGTCCATCAACCTGAGGTTGTGTCAGCTAAGATCTTTGATCAAAGATGGGAAAAAACTGTAAGCTGAAGTAAAAGAAACATAAACATGAGAGTGCCTCAAGTCCAAGGCCATTCCTGATGGGTATTTCAGAAGATCTCTTAACTAGACTTACTGATACACGGTACTGACATGATATGTCAGTAATCTGCTCTGGATATATCTTAGGTTATAGGACCAGGTTCTCTAGCCAGGAAGGGAAACACCTGTGAAACTAAGCTTGAATGCCTGTTTCCTGCTACTGCCATGTGATATGATGCCTGATAAATCATCACACTTGTTATTCCTCAGGAGAGTACACAGTTAAAACTGTGGTTTCTTACCACACATATGGTACCTGGCATCAGGTGTAGCACACGTACGCATTGCCATATGGACCAGTTCTCAAAGGCTTGGACAGATGAGTTTTGCAAGGGTAGCATTTTCCTCCCCTGGTGTTAAACATAAGCCAGTAAGAAGAAAAATCTGGTGCAAATCCAGGGTAGCTCTGAAAAACTCTGAGGACTTCATCTGAGCCGAGGGAGATTTTTTTTTTTCCCCTTATTCACTAGGCTATTAAATAACTACAATATAGCCCCAGTTTATGAACTGTAAAACCTGTTCAGTGCTCAGGACTGGCTTTTATGACCCAATCTTTGAGATACCTCATCCTCCAGCAGAGAGTGAAAACCCTCACAGGGCTGGGAGTGTGGAGAGCACACGGCTGAGCTGACGCCAGCCCTGGTTCGTCGCGGACTCAGGGCATTTCGATGGTGCCCAGGAGAGACCGTGCGGAGCCGAGCGAGCTGCCGCCCAGAAGAGAGGGGGTGCAGAGATCCCAGCTCATCCTCACTTATCCTGCCCCGACGATGAGAACTGGGCTCCGGATAAGAGAACAGAAGGCGGTCTCCAACGACGATGTCATCATGATGCCATCTGATTATCCACAGATGCTTTAAGTTATCCATAAGGTCCTTCTTGATCTCAGGGGCTGGGTGGAGGTACAGGATCAAGGGATCAAGGAGGCACCTTTCTTTCCGGCAGACGCGTTGCTGTGGGATGCTGAGAGCAATCTAAACAATTGGATTCACCCAGAAAAATGATCTGAAGCCATTTCTACTACTCATTATGAATTCTGGGTTTAAAGTTACACCAAGTGCTGTAATTGGATAGTCCTCTCAGAGGAACTGCAGGTAATCTGAACAGCTCGTCGTCTATTAGAATGGCCCTATCACATTAGGGACCGTTTAAACATTGATCACTGAAGGCCATTTAGCCTTAGAGAAGCCACGCTCCATGTTTGAAAAGAAAAATCAGATAAAACGTAAAGAAAAAAAATATCCAAAACTGACAGATAAATTGAGGGCCGGAGGAGATCTCCCAGCTGACGACACGAAACAAGAAAAGCAAGTAGAGCAATTCTGTAAGAAAGGCATGCTGATAAAAGAGATGTGAACATAGACTGACAAAGTTGAAAGTTTCAGAGGTGGAGACAAACAGGGGTACATCTGTATGTGAAATACATAGGTACAGAGACAAGTGTTTGGAGAGCTGGCTGTGTGCATGCTCATAGTGGGGGCAATGTAAATGTCAGCCAGTTATCAAGAGATGTTGCATGTAGAGGGTACAGGTTGGCCCTACAAAAGAAGCTGTCACAGTCAGTTTTCCTCATTCTCTGAAGTTACATCAGTTTCTGTCCCTGCGCAGAACTGCTGCCATGCTGCAGTATGTGTCTGAGATTCATGGAGTTATGATGTTTTGGAGCAAGTTTGAACTTTCTCTTTGCAGGCTTCATGCCAGGCAACACAGGGTCAGCGCATACTCCAGAATATGGACTGACTTTTCTGCCTTAGCAGCTGAGTATTAATATAAAGGAGAGCCAGCTCCATTTTAATACTTGAGGAGAAGATACGGTCCACCAGATGTTACTCTGGAAGTAAAAAAACCCACTTGAGATAGTGGGTTCATCTGCATGTTACATCTTCTGGATATTTAGTTTTATGCATATCAGACTGCACTCTGATTTTTGTGGATCTCTTCAAAACTCTGTGCTGCCTGCAGAAGGCAGGGGTGCAAGTGCAGTCTGCTGCAAATGCCAGTTTTTTTCACTGGAAGACCACAACCCATAGCAGGGAGATCATCTCTCTGCATCCTGACCTCCAAAGCGCCCTTCGGCAGGAGAGGGGTTTGCAAGGGATCCTCTTACACAGAGGCTGCTGCGTCTTCTGTGGCAAATAGCTAAATATGAACATTTTCAGTCTGAAAAAAGCCTAAAAAACCTTTCTCTGCAAAACAAAAATGAAAACCGTGTAGGGAAGAACAGGGCAACGATCTTATTAATAAGAAAGCTACACGATTAAATCTCACTTGTTCTTATTTATAATTCACGGCACTTAATGTGGAGATCTGGCTCTGGGGAAGAGGCGAATTATTCCCCATAAAGCCCCATGCCTGTGGCGGCTTTCGGAAGAGACGTGGTCCGTTGGTCAGCCGGCGGGTGCGGGAGCTGTGGGGCTGGGGAGCCGGAGGGATGGGGGGCAGGAGGGATGGGGGGCAGGAGGGGCCCGGGCAGTGCCAGCCAGGCATTTGCCCCGTGGTAGAGGACAGTGCTCACAGCTTGTCTGATGGCTGATGGCTTTACAACATCCCTTCCTCCTGCTGCTGTATCAAAATGATGCACTGAAAATGACAGCCTATTATTTATCTGCTGATTATCTATTTGGCTCAAATACATTTATTTGTTGATCCCTCCCATTTTATGACTCTTCTGCCTGCAGTTTGAAACTGGAGGCATTACTAGAGTTAAACAAATCATTAACGACTATTTTTTTCATATTTCTTCATATCCCCAAAAGCAGCACTATTTTTTTTGTAAAACGTGCATCTTAGAAGGAATTCTTAATACGTTTAAAATATGACTTATTCATAAAAATGCCCACAAGAAATGATTCTGGGAAATGAAACAGGAGGTACTGCAGGTCTGGTCAGGATGAATGTGGCATCTGCTGTTCGCTCGCTGCCACCTCCCTGGAGCGTCTGCCTTCAGCAGCCTGCCCAGCCGGGTTTCTGCCTGCAGCCCTCCCGGAGGGGACGTCCCCAGAGGCTGAAAGACCCTTGTCACAAAGTGCTCCAGCCACCGCCTCGGTACCAACACCCACCACTACAGTGGGGCAAGAGAGAAATAACAGTAGCAAAGTAATAAAGAATAATTAAAAAAAAGTATTCCAAAAGTAAAATAGAAAAAAAGGATCATCTCACTGGATTTTTGAGGTCATCTGTTACTTTTCTCTAAAAATTTATGCAAGCCCCAAAACTGGCACACTGTCTTCAAAAGACCAGTATCTCCCAAAATAGCCATGAGGGACACTATACCAAAGGAAGGGGAAAGAGGGTGATATCTACAGTTCCTTGGTTTGGTTTTGAACATTAAAGATTTTGTTTCACTGAAATATCTTCTATGATTCATAAATTGCTCGCTCGAAAGTGCAGTATTTCTCAAATAAAAATGAACTAATAACTGAGGGAATAAACTAAGCATGTATTAAAATTCTAATTTTCATAGCATTTTATGAGTTATTAATGAGTTCATCTACTTTTACTGAAAAGCAAGAAATACTTTCCATTTGTTATAAAATCGTCAAAAAAGTCACACTTATTTCTGTGCAGTGCTTTTGTACGGTTTTAGTTTGAAACTCTGTATTTCGCTAAGATTGTAATCTTACTCTCATTTCTCAGTTCCTTCACAAAGACCCAATTATTTGGCCATCTTAGTTTGAATATTTTTCTCCTGACAACTGTATTTTAACAAGAATTTTTTTTTTCAGCTTGTTTAAAGATTTTAAGAAGACATAAGGATTTCTAGGAGTACCTATAATTGCTCCTGAAGGGATGCTCAAACTTCTGGAATGGTCCTGGTAAAAATGATATTTTTCTGAGAAGTCTTCCTCAGAAACCTCCTGACCACAGACAGTGTAATGTCACTTGACCCCAGAGCAATGGATCGTGATACTGAATGTCACTTAATTGGGTCCTAATACTAAATGTCCCAAGAATGGTACTAACAAGTATTGTTAAAAAAAAAAAGAAAAAAAAGGCAAAGGTCCCATAATCTGAAACCAAAAGGCACCGTCTTTTGTATGGGAGAGGTGTGATTTTGGAAGTTCCTTATTTTTTGTTTATTCAAAGGCAAAGAAAAGAATCACAACCAGCCGTTTATATTGGGTACTAGCGGTTGCACTGCTGTCTTCAAATGTTAATTAATCCCCTCATTTACTCTGGGTAGAGCTCCACACCATTTCCCCTTGAGTTCTTGGGAAGCTGCCAGCGGTGTGTTTGATATCAGGGAACCATTGATTTAATGACATGCGATGCCCTTACCAACTGAAAAACTTCCCTTCAGGATCATGAGCCAGGCCATTAAATTCATATAAAATATTAATCGCAAAACTTCAGGTCCCCAAACAGTTGTAGCGTGGACCAATCCATCTATGCAATCACGATGTGCCCATCGGTGTGGTATTTAGCTGTCCCATGCACATAGTTTTTCTCACGATGGAAGACCCCGAGCCCCCCACGAGCCATCCCGTGTGCTTTGGGTGTTTTCCAGGGAGGCCTTGCTCATCCAAGGATGAGCACAGGAGCAGCTCCCTGAAGCACGTCTGCAGCTGAGGGTAAGAGGCAGCAGCGCAAGCTGTTGCATTTAGGGCGTACAACCACCCCACCGGCTTTGTACGCCAAGAGGGGTGCGTTGCAGTAGCTCACCCTCTGCTGCACGGACAGCACGAATTTCTGCAACTGAACTAACTGCTCAGGCGCCCAGCCCTGGCGGGTGGGAGCAGCAGCCCAAAGCCTGGGGCTCTGCCTTCGGTGCAAACAGCGAAACGTGTCAACCCACTGGGCTGGAAGGTTTACTGACTCCTGGGGGTCCCAGCCAGAGCTGATGGCTGGGAGAAGCAGGCATCTCCGTTCAGTAAAAAACCGCAAAGCAGTGGGCTTGTGTGAAGTACTGCAACACGGAGCTGTAAACCTAGCGCTGAGAGCTGAGCCGCTTCCTCAAATGGCACAGAACTAGGAGTTTATGTCGGGGCAGAAAAAGAAGGGGTGTTCTCCATAAACCCAGCCTAGGAGCGGGACACAAAAGCTTTGTAAAGCCCCAAGGCATCTGAGCCCTAAATTAACGTTATCTTTGTCAGCGTAACATGCTGGCATTGAAGGCATTGCTTCTGGAACCAGCCGGTGCCAACACGCACAACGCACGGCCAAGAGGCAATTTGCAGGTTTCTCTGGTGGCTCAGGACAGCTGAGAGCACATCCCTGTCCGTCCTTCCTCCCAAAACCAGGACAGACAATGTTAGCAGATGCCAGGGGCTAAGTGGAGTGGCAGAGGAGCAGACAGGTATGGGCGGGACTCTCCTGCTTATCTTCTCTCCTCTGCCGCACAAGCAAAACCTCCCTGATCGCAGTCAGTCTCAGCCCGTCACCGCTGATTGTTCCTGCCTTGGTCTATCTCTGAAGGTTTCCTGGCTCATCTCCAAACACTTCCAGCTTGGTTGCAAGAAACAGATGTTTTGGCTCAGTCCGGTAATGCTTCACTTGACCGAGGAGCACGGCGCTAGCACCGTAATGAAGCTATTGCCTGCAAGATGAGTAATGATGGCATAAGGGAGGCATATCACTGTCACTGCTGATCAGGTTAAATCACTGAATTATTTTACATTCTGCTTCTTAGACACCTAAAGGGAACTAGCTTCGCTTTTGGTCTAATGCAGCAATAAATCTACCTCCATTTAGGAAAGGTGGCTGCACGTCACTGCCGCTCAGGACGCCGCAGCTCGAGTGGGGCAGGATCTCTGTGAGCACATCACCGGCTCCGGCCTCAAAGGTTCGTCTCCTGCAGGATGTCACCTTGACAAAGCGATAGCTCCGTACGAGAAAACCCTCCGTCACCTTTAGAGCTCTTACAGAAGAGTGACTCCGGGCATTGCAAACCCAAATCCATGAACCAGGAAACAGTAATCACTGATTTTAAGCTATCTGGGACAAAGCAGCCCAAGTGAAAGAGGTCTTTTCGGATAGCAGTATTGCCAGGCTGTTTGAAGTACCTGCTAGTTGGACTTTGAATTACGAAGTTGGGAAAATGTACTTCAATGGCAAGATCCTTCACAAAACTTGATTAGTGCTGGGCGTAACTTCGCTGTGCAGAGGCAGCAGCTAAGCGGAGGGTGGATGAGAGCGGCTTCTCCTAGATCAAAAATTTCATAATGCACAACTGCAGATATACTAGAGGGAAACAGTGGTGTGAAATAACCCTCACCAGCAATGATATCTGTTAGATTTTTAGCATCTAGTAGGATAAAAGCACAAGCCAGAGACTTTTGTTTCTAAAACTTTCAGTTTTAAAACCATTTTCAAAGCAAGAGATGGGGCATTTTAAAAGATGAGCTCACACTTTGTAGACACACAAAGCCCTGGAAATCTGATAATAATTCATGTCAGTTAAGTATTTTCAGCCTGAAAATACAGGTTCAGAGTACTTGACTTCAACAAAATACTTATTTCTGTCACGTGTGGATAACATCTGAAAAACCGTGGTTCTCTAGCAGAAGTGCAAGTGGAACAAAATATTTGACATTATCTGTGCTCATATCAAGCTTTGTTTGCTTCTTAGGATTTAACCAGAAGTTTTAAAAAAGCCTCTTTGCTCCTCCCTGCCCCCAGGATCAGCTTTCTCTAGCAGTCTGCTTCAGGAAGGGTCTTGCAGGAATCACACCCTGCCTGTTCAGGGACTAGCACTGCCTTTTGTCCTGTAATTGAATTGAATCGGCTCTTAGACTCCTTCTTCCCAGACAGCCCTCATTGGAGTGCTCTGAAGATGTATTACACTAATATATCGTCAGAACGACATTGCTATCATGATACATTAATGCAATATATCTTCACAGCTTTAGGGCTGTCCAGAAACAATAGGACAGGCGTTAGATTCAGTTCAGTCATATCACACTCATGCACACGTGCCCCAGCAGCAAACGAAATGTGTTAGAGGAGGAGAGGAGTCATCACGTGAGTATGTTCAAATCTGAATTCATGCTAATTTCTGGGTAAGTGTAGCTTTCCTCAGTGTTAGTGAAAAATCTGTTATTTTGCATGTGTTAAACAGTTCTTACAGGGCTTTCCTGGGGGTTGTTGGGTTATTTTGGAAGTGTTTCAGTGTTACCATTCTCTGGAAACAGGACTGAATGAACAATGAGAGTGTCCTGGTGCTAGGTATTTGCCTTTCACTCAACATGGGAAAATCTGCTTTCATCCAGCTAAATTCATCATTTCTGAAAATCTGCCCTCCCAAATGCATGCATATACATACACCCAGTTTATCCTCATGTTTTAGGAAAATAACTAGAAACTAGACTGGAAGCATGGGGATAAAACTGTGAGAAAAGGGTGAGAAAGCAGGGAAGAACTGCGAAACACAAAACCAGAAGTCACCGGGGATGATGCTGAGGATCCAGCCTGAGCTGTTACAAAGGCAGAGGGGGACTGTTCAATATGAACAACCAGAGAAGCCGGGATGGTATGATCAGGAAACACTGCCACACACTACACAAAACTACAAATAAACCAGGAGATTCCTATGTCTCAGTCTTATTTTTTTTCTTCTTTTTTTTGCCTCCAGCCAGTGACTGTGAAACCCGCTATCAAAACGTACATCAACACATGTGTCTCCTTGTTGAGCCAGTGATGCTCAGTCTCGACGCTAGCAGGTAATACAGCATGATAGGGGTGGATGTGGAGACTGAAACAGCGCTGAGGACCTCATGTGCACCGTGGGGGGGTCTGGGGTGGTTTCGCTTCAGAGCAGATCTGTCCTGGCTGTGTGGGCTGAACTCCTGCTCGTGGCAAGACCACGCGAGGTTCACTCCAGGAGAGCATCCACCAGGTTTCCTTCATTTGAGGGGATGGAGTCTGGGCACTTTGGGCACGTCCGTATCAGTGTTTCAGTTTGGACCAGCAGTGCACTTTAGAGGTGAACCTCTTGGTTGCCCTCACTTCTTGCACCACGCTGGGTGCTGCAGAGCACACGCGCGGAGCCCAGCCTTGTGTGAGTCCGCTGGGTAACAACACAACGCCAACACAACCGACTAGAGTGACAATATTTGTTTGAAACATATGAACCTTCATCTAACAACACTTGTGGTAAATATTATGACTGCAAAGTCAAGCACTCTGAACAAAGCTGAAGGTGAGGCTACTCTTGCACTATTTTTATGTCCCTCTCTCTCTATACATTTGATACAGACCCATCCTGGTCACTGTTGTCTAAATGCAGCTGTGCTTCGCTTGAAGCACTTTGTTTCCCCCAGCATCCACCCAGATATTTAGCTAGTTTGGGAAAACACCGCCGTACATGTCTGACCGATCGCCCCATCTGCTCTGCTACCTCTCCCTGTGTCCTTCCCACGAGAGAAAGCAGCCGCGACGATGCCTCCGTGCATGTGCTGTAACAGCAACTGCCAAAACAACCTGCTGGGATGTGGAGAGATACCCCACTTCTCTCCACTTGCTTAATTCAAATATAGGCAAATGAAATACCTCTATATCCTGAACATTAGACTACAGCGTGAATTTTCAAGAAGTGTCATTTTGTTTTAAGGGAGTTAGGCAGAAAAAGTTTTGGGTTTTTCCGTAAGACTTTTTGAAACTATGGAATTTAACCTATTTTGCATTTCGATAAGCCCAGGAAATGTCAGGCTTTCCTGGGAAGCCTGTCCTAAGCAGCAAAGCGCTCAGGCGGTGCACGCTTCTGCTGCTGGCCCCTGCTCGGCTCAGCGGTCTGAGCGTGGCTGCTCCGCCGGACATCACCCGAGCATCCCGGGTCGTCGGTTCCTCCGAGGCTGGGAAAACGCCTGGGGAAAGTTTTGCAAAACCAAACTGGAAAAGAGTTTTGACACAGAGCACCCGAATTTTGCAAGAGCACCCGAATTTTGCAAGGCAGTTAATGTTTTATCCGAAGATTTCTGAATGGCTTTTGTTGTTACTGCTCCTGGCAACACTGGCAGAGCTCGCTTTTCAGAAGCGGCAACGCAACACACACACACACAAACAGTGCAGATGAGTGTTAAAAGCTGGAGTTACGTTTCAGGCAGACCTTAATTCTTTAAAATTCTGGTTTCATTCTTAAACTATTGATGCTGCACTTTGCTCTTAAATGTCAGAACAAAATAAGTAATACCTGCAATTTATTCAGATGACATTTCAACAATACGAGATTTTCAGATTACAAACTACAGCCCCATGTTTCTTACGGTGTTACGCTGAATGTGTAGCTTTTGTGGATTTACATAATGGCTTTGTATAATGAATATTTATATAATGAAAGCATTTACATAATGACTGCAAGTTAAACATGCACAATAAAGATTCCAGGCCAATAATTTATGTACTAAGTTAAAAATCACCTCTAAATACATTTTATTTTTATTCCTACGAAAGGTTCATTTTATCTGTTGTTCAAAAAAATTGAATCCGACCTCATCCAAGTAAAGGCTGCATTGATGCAAATCATGATAATATTTTGGAATTAGTCTACATTGAATCATTTGTATTCAGAGATTTCAGTTTCTTATCTTTTAGTAGCAGCTTTGACAAACAACTTCAGAATATTCTAAATATGATTCATTAATATAATTTAGTGTTGTATTCTAGATGTGATGCTTGCATGTAAGCCTCATTAGTGCCACTGGGAATTACAGGAGAAAACTGGTAGAAATTATAAAGTGCAGATGAAGTTTATGTTTAGATAAAGGTAATTTGCTGCAGAGAGAATATAAGCCGTTACAGAAATCTGGAGTTTTCAACTCTCTTGCATTTTGTTTTCTAATAAATCCAGGCTTCTTGTTTGCTAGACTGATATTTAATTGGATTTGAGTGCCATTTATAACAGTCTGTACACCAGAACATATACCTGAGCACAGGAGTGGTACTGTGTTACTGAAATGGAAAAATTCTTCTTTATGTGGTAGACTAGCGGACAGAATATGTTCTGTAAATTATATGTCTGCTTCCAAACCATTTTAGAAGATTTCTGAGAAAAAGTTATTTGGATCTTGTGTTCTCCCACTCCGGACAGAGTTCTGTCCGTAAATCAACCAGGGGACACCCAAGGCACGTCCCAGTGCTCTGCAACGGCTGCATCAGCGCTCACCTCTTGGAAGAAATGGGTTTTGTAACGATGCAGCCCTGTAACGCAGCATTTGCAATGAGTTTGCCAGGCCTCAGCACTGAGGCTCGTCAGAGCGTCTCTGCCTGCACTTGTCCGCCCTGCCTGCAGCTTTGTCGTGCCTGCTTCGGCTGGGGCAGCGTTTCCTCCATCCGAGCAGGCATCCCTGCCTAATCTGTTTTACCTTTGCCTTTCTGTGGTACAGCCACGGTTTTATAGAGCCAGCGGTAGCGAGACGTGATTCTGTGCGTAATGAGGTTTTTATGACTGTGACACAACGATGCGATGCAGAGAAACACAAGCTGGTGTGGGAGCAGGGGCTTGAGAAGCGGGGACACAGGACACGGTGCAGAGGAGGGCAGGCACGGGGTGGAGAGAGGTGGGCAGGGACTGCCACGGCTATGAGCAGCTCACCCACGGTCCATTACAGAAATGCAGATTTGGAGCTGGACAAAGTGGTCTTTAGGGGTATCGGAGAACAAAGGAATGATATCAGGCATACGTAGAAGGCACCACATACAGTAAATTAGGATGAAACATGGAGCTGCAGAGCAATGAAGAAAGAGCAAAGGAGTAAAAGCATGCTAGCGAACACTTCAAAATGACCCCGAAAAGCTCCTAAATGGAGGAAGAAGAAACCACCAACATGAACATCACATTCCTCCCCCTGAAGGATCCTGGGTGCTGACAACTCGCCAAAACAGCCCCCAGCAGAATGAAGCCACCAACCTTCAGCCCCCACAGGAGGGGGCTGAATCAGGAGAAGGGATAGAAACTAAGTCTGTCTCTAAAAACTTTAACTGCATCAGTATTTTTTCTGTTTTGGTAAGTCATAAATCACAGAATGGTTTGGGTTGGAAGGGACCTTCAAAGATCATCTAGTCCAGCCCCCCTGCCATGGGCAGGGAATATTAGATCTAGGCTAATAATGATCCCTGAATTAGAAGTTCAGATATACATATATAAACCAAGCCTTTATTGTCATTGTATCAGGTGTACCTCCTCCTTGCCCGTAAACAAGCTTGAGCAGTTCACGAGCAGCAGTGTAAGTGCCTCTGGAGGTGAAGTGGACCAGTCATGCCGTGAGAAGATGCTTCCAGTGCCACCCCAGACAGCAAGCCTGCGGTAGGTGCACATCCCGGTGGTTGTACAATGAATTATGCATGCAGGTACTGAGGGCCCCCCCCGGACTAGAGAGACATGGACATGCTGGAAGGAGCCCAGCGGAGGGCCATGGGGGTGATGAAGGGACCACAGTACCTGAACCGGAGAGCAGCTGAGGGAGGTGGGCTCTCAGCCTGGGAAGAGAGGGCTCCGGGGGTCCTACACCTGATGGGGATGTAAAGGAGATGCATCCAGCCTCTCCGCAGAGGTGCTGGTGACAGGACAAGAGGCAATGGGCTCTCGCTGAGACACAGGCAATTCCATTTAAACATGAAAAAAAAAGCTTTCTTGCTGTGAGGGTGACCAAACACTGGCAGAGGTTGCCCAGAGAGGCTGTGGCATGGCATCTCCATTCGTGGAGATATTCAAACCCAACTGCACATGTTCTGAACAGGAGTTGGACCAGCTGCTCTCCAGAGCCAGCCAGTCTGTGGTTCAATTCTGTGATTTTCCTTTTTTTTTTTAAAGTACCAAATTTGTTAATCCCATGTTTGAGTTTCATCTAACCTACTGCTTCCTGGTGAAAGAGTAAGGGATGGGGAAAAACCAATCCAACAAGCCACCCTTCCCCAGAGAAAATCCTAAAAGGAGAAGGTGTATGGGATTTGCAGGATTACCTGCCAGCTACTTGGTCAAGATGCTCCAGCAGAGAGGATGAAAGAGCAAGCACATGGTAAACGAACGATGCTGTCTCCTACGGGCACTATTCATATATGCTTTGGAGAGGGCTGAGAATGCAGAACAAAGCAGGTAGTGGGCAAGGGAAGGGAAACAAAGCAGAGGCTGTACCTGCCTGCCCTTAAATCCTCCGTGGTGGGAAAACATACCTGTCCACCTGCAGTCTGCTGTGCTAGGCGCTCGGCAAGAGCGCATCATCATTGCGCCATGAGCACTGTGATTGACTCTCCCTGTACCACAATATCTTTGAGTAGTCTTTTCCTCAAATTTCATTTTCAGTTCTCATTGTGGTAAATGTAATGCGTCTGTAGGTGAATGATCACATTTTTCCTCTCAGTCCTCATTCTCACTCCTTTGGTCAAGATACAAAATCAGTGGGTTCACTGAAAGTCCTTCCTTTTGATTATGTCCACTAATTTTGTCTGAATTCAAGATGAGGAGGATCTAATACCTCCTCAGACCCCTTCTCCAGCCTGAGTGCACTAATTCTCCTTTTCTGCTTTTTTCCTCTCCAGGAAAATTGTAACAGCTCCTTTCGGCAGACAATCTAATGCTTTAAGCTATTACTCTAAAGTATCACCACGGTTTCCAATAAAATTTTATTTGACATTTAGTTAAAATCCATTTTCTGCTACAACTGAATTTTTTTCCCTAGTCCCTTGATGGACACTTCAAGCAGAATTCATTGTCATTGTCTTAAAGGTCAAAAGTTTTTTTTGGGGGTTTTTTTTTTTTTCAGATCTTGCTTTGTAAAGCAAACTGTTACTCAGGATTATGAGACACTGCAGTAAGCTGTGACAGTCCATGAAACTGTTCTTCCCTGCAATTACATGGATTTTATAAAAGTTGTGTGAGCAAACAGAAAGACCTTCACTGCAAAATCAATCACCATTGTAGAGTCCCTACAAAAGAACCAGTGCAATACCAGTCTTGCTTCCAACAGGCAGCTGGAAGCAGGGAGTATCTCCTTTCAGAAACACAAAACCCACCAGGATTTGCAGAGCCAGTAGCTCTGGGACACGGAGCGGGGATCTCCCCACCTCCGAGTGAGACAGATCCTGCTTTGCTGGCAGGGAGCCAGCTTTGGTGGCTCTGCACCAAGTCAACCAGCGTACAGATGCCTGTAATGTTAGCTAAGAGTTTCCTTTAAATATATTATGAGGAATTAAAAGTATACACGGAAATATTAAATAGAAACTATGCTTTTAGAGGTAATTTTGTTTGCAATTTTTCACCCAGGTAATTTAATTTGTTCAATAAAACCATTCTAATAAAGTATGCTGTATCATGGCATAATGGTTCAATGGTAGTTACATTAAATTAAATCTATTGCACAATGTGTTAACGTTTTTAACTTTCATGCCCACTTCTAGAGAGCCATGTGTGTTCTTGATTATTTCCTTGCTTTGGTTTTAATTGGAATTGTTTGATAAATGTCTGCAGCCTGTTAAAACAGGCTTAAAAATATACTCATGTTTAGGGTGCCTTTATTTCTACGTTCCTGTGTTACAGTAGTATTATTGTTTTCACTGATCTCAGCTGAAATCTGAAGAAGCTTTTATTTTCTAGAAGTCTAGTTAGGCACACGCTTTTTAAGGCATACAAAGGTGATGCTGTCACGCTTCTGAAAACTGAAAAAGCAAAGCCTGTTACTGGTGAGACGTTGCAGAAAGCTCCAGGTGACAGATAGTTGTACTTACCAGACGGAGAGATGTGTCTCCAAGAAATGGAAGGCTCTGGCTTCCCTGTGGCCAGGCACACCAGAGTAACATTGCTTCCTTCATTCACAACGATGTCACTCGAAATACGAAATATCTTCGGAGAAACTGGAATGAAACAAGGAGAAAGTTGTAATGGGAAGCTGCTGCATCAGTGCAATCCTGCCAGAGCACTGACACCTGAGGAGAGCTGGGATATCCATCTTGCCATTATTGATAAAAATACATTCAGCTGTTGAAATATAGCTATGCAAAAACCTTGTTTAGGCGTGACCACAGCTATTTCCATCAGGTTTGCAGAAGCTCAGCCGTGGATTGGAAATGCTATAAATAAGAAAGCAGCAATTTCCTCTATTTTGTGCAAAGCAGGTATTGTTATCGAGTTCCCAGTAAACTGCTACTGATGGATGCTCTTGTTTAAGATAAGGTTCAGCTTGCTTGTGACAGTTTGAAAAGAAGATGAAATTAAATTTTGCTTGTACTTTTAAAAATAATGATGCCTATTACATCTACTCCATGTGTACTTGGAGAGTCATATCTGTTCATGGAGAAGACTAAAATACCTTTATTTCTGTTGCTTTGTATTGCTTTTAGGCTTGCAGTAGCAACATGGCTAAGAAAAAATAAGCTAGATTTTTTTCTTTCATTTCATCAGCAGAATTCTTCACTAGACTACATTTACTGTACTATTTATACATCTGGGCATAACAGAACCAAGTTCCACATGGATGGAAAATGATGGAAAGCATTAAACGGCCCACCCTTAAGGGAATGCTTTACTTCTGGTAATGTTACACAGGGAGGAAAGGAACTCAGGGTCCCAGCAATGAAGGCAGGAATTCTGGATTTCAGAATGATTCTTTCTTTCTAAAGAAATATGTATTTCTTTACAGTCTTATTGTTACATTTGATACAGAAATCAAATCAATGCAGTAAGAAGGCATACCCTAAATGATGTTTCTGAAAAGCACTATTCTCTATATGATAAATAACAAATTTTGTACAAATATCTGTAAAAGATACAGATCTTGCATGTGGGTGTTTCAGAACCTTCTGTAATGACTGCTTTAAAATCAAAGTGCTCTGCAAGGTAAATGGGTACCAATAAAATGAGGAAAAAAAAATGTTCATCATCTTCCCTTCTCCTAACCCAAGTCTGTCCCACCAGAGCTTTACTCTCCTGAATGCTGCAGTCTTGTCTTACTGGTTTGCTCCAATTTGTCACAGCCAAAATCCCCCCATCTAAGCCCATACATACACCTTTGCAACCGGGAATACATTGTTAGCATCCCTTCAACGTACATTGAAAGTACAGAGCTTTTTCATATGCACAGACTGGTTTTGTGTGCTTTGGGATCTCCACCTGCAGATGTTCTCCAGCCCTTTCCCCAGTCCAGTGACGGGAAGTATTTCAGTAGTAGAAATGAGTTGGGGTCAGGCAGACTTAAAAAAGCTGGAAATTCTCAGTGCTTGCTTGCGGCTATGCATTTGTAAGCAAAGAAAATTAAAAGTCTATGTAGAGGCTTTTTTTAATTAGCAGAGAAACTTTGTCTTTAGGGAAAACGAAGGTCTGGGGAAGGCTGAACCCTCCTCAATTCTTAAAGCAGTGAAGGTCAGTATTACCTGCCTTTGAAGTTCAAGCAGGTTTACACAATCACTTGAACAGAGATATACTTCTGAATTGGCCATAGTCTAACTCGCAAAGGTGACAATCCACTCTTCCCTACCTCACTTGATGACCTGAAAAAGCATGCAGTCATTACAGACAATTTTGGGGAGCTGAAACATACAGAAGAGTTAGTTCCACGTAAAGGGTTAATTTATTAATCAAATTTCTTCGCAAATCCCTGCAACGAACCCGTTACTCAACCTCCTCCTGCAGAAGTCTCTCCCATCCTAAAGGAGACTGTGAACAGCCGTCACCGACACACCGTCACCCCACGCCAGCTGTGCCGGGACGTGACCCTTCCTCGGGGTCCCCCGTGCCCTGATACAGGGCATTGTTAATACAGGTCTCCCCCACTCCCCTGTCTCAGGCCAAGTTAAATATCATTAATGTTTCAGCTCATCAATAGAGAAAACATTGAAAGGAATTCTTATTTATGTGTACAGAGTATGAAAAATAAAGCTACTTCCTAAAGGCAGCTGGTGAAGGATCATTCTAGCTGAAATGTAGAAATCCATCTGAGAGCAGGATATCATGAGTAATGGGGCATATGCAGTGCCTTTATTCAGTCCACAATATTTTAAAAATATCTTCCTAAATCTGAGCCACTTATTTCTTTATCCTTCAAGAATGAATGCACTTCCAGAAAGTCAAGTAAAGGAATCAAATAAATCAGTTCTTCTCACAAGTAAATGTATACAACTGACTGACGCAGTATCTGTTTGGAACTGTGGAAATATCTTCCAGATTAAGTAGATGTTACAGTGTAAGACTTCCCACAGCATTAAACTTCTTATTTGAGGTTCTGCACCTTTGAAGGTAGAAAAAGAGAGAGATTTGCTCATGTTCTACCATCACTGAAGCAGTACCATAGAGGGATTTTTCACACCTGACACCTAATGCTATTTATCCAGGTGATTTTTATTTGCCTTAACTTGTCACTAAGCATAAAGGAGGTGGCTGGAGCCTGCTGTGCTGCCACAATGGCACTGGGTGGCCAGTACAAACAAAAGCAAGCTAAAGGCTGTCTCCTGGGGCTCAGGCTGTGGCAGGGTCGGGATTAGGTTTAGTCCAGTCTCTTCCCTGCATCCATCACCACAAAATGGGTGGGTGAAATAGCTGCTCACTGTTCAGTATACTGATTTAACCAGTGTCACTGATAAAACCAGATTAGAAATACGATAACGTTAATTTCAGTGGGAACGAGGAGCTCTTGGCACGCTCTATTGCTGGTCCTGCTCAACTACTGTAGGTCCTGTGAGCCAAGTGGCATGAGGATCCAGCAGAAAAGCTGGCTCACACAAGCAATTATAATCAAATCGCCCAAAATACAAATTTCCAAAGAAAATACACTGATAGTCGTGCCACAGGCAAGAATCTAGAACTGAAGTAATAGGATTTAATTCCGTTCACACAGACGAGTAAGATTTCTTTTCCAAGACAAAGATCAACACGGTCTACTCTGCGGCTTAAAGCAAGCGTTGTCTTCATCCTCCTGTGCCTTTCCTCCTAAGGTTTTACTTGTTCTTTATCACTCACCTCCTTTTCAAGTGTTCTCTTCTCACAAAAAGCAGCGTATTTCCCTAATGCTCAGGCTCCCAGCCCTGGATTTCCTCTGGCACTCCAGCTCTTTCCCTCTCCTCCTGGTTTTAGGATAGCCACTGACTTTGGCTGTCAGTGTCACCTTCTTTGTTGTAGGTTTTGCCTACCGTGTTCAAACCCCAAATCTAAAGTATTTTGTCAAATATTTTAATTTTGATAAACCCCATATGTTCTAATGGCAAACAATTTGAAAATCTTTCCCTGGTGATTCTACATGTAAGCCATGATTATGGAGCACAGAGTTTGATATGAACAAAATTCAACTGTATTAACATATTTGTGGAATATGTGGCCAGAGGGGTCACTAGGATAATTTAGTCTGAGCTCAGATAGTCACAGGCTCTAGAAATTTTCCCAGAAGCCTGACTAAAGTATATGTTTTAGAAAGCTGTCTAGTCTTATCCTGGCAATTCCAGGTGATGCTCACACTGCCACATCTGGTAAGCACTTTCAGTGACTAAATACCCCCTCGCTGCCGGGAAATAGCATCTTAGTTCAAAATTGCATTCCACTAAATTCAGCTTCCAGAAATCAGATCTTATTATGTTTTTGTCTGCAAGACTGAACATCCCCCTTACTATCAAGTAGCTTTCCTATGACTAAGGACCTGTACAACATGATAAATCACCTCTTCATCTTTCTCTGCGGATGATCTGAGCACCACAAGCTTAATTTTTGTAAGGCTTCCTAGATAATATTTGTGCCTCTCTTTTGAGGAATACCTGAATCATCCCGAAATGTGAACAGTGGAACAGGGCATAACAGCCTAGCAAGAGCCTTACCAACACTGCGTATCGAGATAAACCCAGTACTTTATCTCAGCTTTATTTCCTCTTTCCCTCTGCAGTTATTATCACCTGGACCATTATTCCTATTATCCCCCCAGCTCCTGCCGTGGCCAGCTGTGGAGGGAGGGAGGGGGCAGGAGGCACTGCAGGGATGAGGATGGCTTGCTGCACGGGTCTCCTGCATGGGTAAAAATACCAGTTATGTACGCTACTACAACAGTGTAAATACCCAGAGGCTCCTCCTGGTCCCATTGCACGTCCACCTGTGAGCAGTACTACGGGAACCTCCTCTTAATTTCCTCTTCAAAATTGCGTATCTTGTAGGTAGAAACTGGTGTCCCGGCCGGAGGAGGGAGAGGGGCGGCGTCTCCGGGGCTGTGCCGCAGCAGGGACCTGCCTGCTCCGTCTAACAGCATCCCCTGTTCTACCTTGGGGCAGCTCTGCTCAGGCTTTCCCAAACCCAGCTTCCCCGCCGGTGGCTGACAAAGCCCTGCTGCTTCTCCTGGCTGGGTGGAGGAGCTGCTTTGTCTCACCAGATCCGCCATCCCTGAAGCCTGACTGGTTGATACTAATAGGAATTGAGTCTCTGGCTCCTACTTCTTCCTGGACTCCAGAATTATGTGTGCCATTATTTCGCAGGGGATTGACACTGAATCTATAGATCATTGCAGGGTCTCATTTCTCATTTTCAAGGACTGGAGTTGTATTCTTAGTTACATTTGTGTGCACATAAATGATGCAGCATAATAAAGCTTACTAGTGTAGTCGGAATGACTCTAGGGCTGCTTTTTTAGTTGCTGTTGCTTTTTTGAATGTGGGAAAGGATGCCTTATTTTCATCACAATTTAGAATTATCAGGTAAAAGGTCTGGGGCCTCAGCATAAGTGCACCCATCTTGCTTCTTAAAATGTGCACTGCCTTACTGTCTCCCCCTGTTGAAATATCCACTCAAAGTCTATGTAGTATCAAGATTACAACACATGTGGCTGGGCATACAGCTCTGTTTCTTCTGAAGGTTTGCCCAGATAAAGGTGATGACAAGTTATGAACTACAATTTTTCTAGTAACATTTATTAAATCATATGGTAGCCAACTCCCTTTTCAGATTAAAATGTTATCAATCAATCCCATTTTATATGCAGAATATAGCCAATCCCAATAGAACATACAAAAACCGAGAGAGGAATTGGATTGTAAGTTCAGAAGTGTTACGTCTGGGAGTTTGGCAAGAGAGATTTTACCACCAGAATCTAAGGAATCACCTGCTTCATCCCTCCCAGGTGTTGCAAGTATAGCTATTGTGCTCATGTTGCCTTAGCTGAAGCTTCATATGCTTGCTTCTCAATAGAGAGTGACTTTTTTGGTGAAAGAGAAGTATTATATAGCCTCTTTTCCAGAATCCCCAATACCGTTAAATTCTTCATCCAAATGCTGCTGCATCCCCACCTCTCTGTCTGCAACGATAATTTGATTTTTTCCTAATTATAATTTCATAATTATGCAATAAACACAGAGGGGGGTAGAGAAGATGGTGCTTTCAGCAGCTTAACTGACCATTTCTTTTTCACTGGAATTAATTTGTTGACCAATCCAATGTGCAAATGCTTATGCTTTTCTAACTGTGAACGGGCAAACAGCAATGTGCACAGGAGTTTGCAAAACGCCGTCCAGGGCACTCCGGAGCCCTCCTGCGCTATGCACTGCAGCGCTACTTAACTGCGGCGTTTGAGCACAGAAGATGCTGTTTAGGGTCCGAGCGGCGCAAGGGACGCTCGCGGCAAAGCAGCGCGTCACCGAAGTGCCTTGGTCTGCTGTGATTCAGCCTTTGCTTCCGCAGGAGCATTAGCGTTCAGTCGAACGCATATTTCTAAAAGCCATACTAATCTCAGAAGGCAAAATCCTCCCCTCGAGCAGCCGGTGAGCATCGGGGTTTCAGCGGACCGGTTGCCGGCCCTGGGGGTACCTGCTCCCCTCCCCGCAGGCAGCAGCCCCCCCGTGGGGTCCGCAGGGGAGAGGGGCAATGCCATGCCCTCACCACACAGCCCTGGCAGGTTTCTTCTGTGTTACAGATTTTCTGATATTGCTGCCTGCAGCAATCAGTACACACAGGATACGACAGCTTCTGGCATTCCCATGCACACAGAAGGCGTTTGCTCCTCCAAACAATTTTTCGTACTCCTTCCCAGGAATCCCAGGAGCTGGACATTTTCACCCAAAGGGCAAATCACCACCATCAGTTCTCTTCCTGCAGCTGTCTGGAGCCTGTGGGATGTGAGCGCACACAGCCCTTGCTGGCAGTACTTCACGCCCCCATCCGTTCTATCCAAAATACACAATGGCTGTGTGTAATTTTCAAATGTACGATATTTTAGAATAGCATTTATACTACGTACGAGACCACGGTTATAAACACGTAAGGTCTACTGCATTTTCCTCAGGGAGACAGAAACTCTGGTGTAACGATTCTTCCCTGACGCCCTGCTCCACGGCAGTTTTCCCGACAGCAGCAGGCACGGGGCGCTCACTGGAAGGCGACCGCGTTTCATTACAGCACCGCAGACTCCTGATGGAATTGCCAACCGCCTGCTCCAGCCCTTTCCTCTCCGACTGTAGTATTTGTGCCTGTATCTCAGTGAACTCTTTTTCCCCGTGCCCTGTTAGATGATCTGTTACAGAACTACAGCTGAGCTTTAAATATGAAAAAAAAGAAGAAATCGCAGGCAGGAAGCTCTGTGAGTACAGCACAGTGTTTGAGCCCTATTTTTATACCCAGTTATTTTCCGTACTCAGCGTTGTACAGAACACAGACCCCATCATCCTTGCCTCGAGGGACACAAGATCCCAGTGGACAAACCCTCTCAGATTTTGTAAAGACTGGAACGTCTGATCCAGAAGAAGTGTGCATGCTTTTGTTTCTTTTTGAGTCTTACAAGGAATTTTGCAGTCTTTCTAAGGGAAGATTTGAACTGTGACACGGTAGAAGATGGAGAATTTTCCAGACTTACAGAGTGCAGATTAAGTGATTTTCTCTTAAGTACATGCTTTGTTCATTTTCTAATTGACTGAGCTCTTCTTTAATCTGGGTTTTATAGTGGGGAAATTAAATAAAATCAAGTAGAAGATGTCTGTAAGTCTTATTACAATGACACTGAGCAGGTTGCATCATTTCTGCATTTCCAAAATAGAATTAAAAAATAAAGGAATACAGGCCATACATTAACTAAAATAACACACAGGTAAGCACAGAAGTGTAGTCCTGCTGTATAATGTAATTCTGTAAAATTACAGAAATGATACAACATGAATCATAGAATCATTTAGGTTGGAAAAGACCTTTAAGATCATCAAGTCCAACTGTAACCCAACACCACCACCATGCCCACTAAACCGTGTCCTGAAGTGCCAGATCGACGTGGTTTTTGAACACCTCCAGGGATGGTGACTCCACCACTTCCCTGGGCAGCCTGTTCCAATGCCTGACAGCCCTTTCAGTGAAGAGATTTTTCCTAATATCCAATCTAAACCTCCCCTGGCACAACTTGAGGCCATTTCCTCTCGTCCTACTGGTACTCATGAAAAAATGTAGATTTTCTTTTTATCAGTGATTTCCTAGGAAGATCTTCTTTCCCATGATAGAAACTGGCTTCCATAGTAAGCGTTTCTGGAACCTCACAGTTTGAGACAAATAATGATTTCTGGTATATTGGTATGCTGCTAATTTTTCTATTTACTGACTGATAGGGATCATTACATTCAGATCACTAAAATCTGTGGAATTTATTAATTATGACTAGAATATATATGCATAATCACAATAGAAAGTTAATATTTAGTAAGAATTAAAAATTACTATTTTGCATACATACGTCTTACAATGCCTCTAAAGGCTCTGATCTACAAGCAGATTTAGCTTTTAATATCTGCTATGCTGAGCTTCGAGTGCAGATTAAATCCATTGCAGAGCTACTCTCCATTACAACAGCTACAGCCTTTCACCCATCCCACATGGCAACTGTGAAGGTCAGAAAAAAAATTAAATATAGCAGCGAATAAACATTTATGCAGTATATGGATTAAAGAAATGCATAAGAAACAAGCTAATGAGCAAGAATGGACGACAAATTAAAATCCCAAGCAAATGATAATTCGACCTCACAAGCAGTCACGCAGGCAATGCGACATCTTCAGTGTTACAGTATGATCCTAATGTGCAAACCCATCCTTACACAGTTTGAAATCTCCACCACCCCCTTCCTTCATACGTCTGGATGAACACAGTCTCTAAAAAGTTTCTGTGAGTGACCAATAGTAGGACAATTTCAGCATTTTGCATTATTTCCTTTCTCCAATTCTATGTTGAGAATAGTTATCGTACTCTGCTTTAATAAGTAATTTGTCAATATTATAGGATAGCAAAAAAACCGGGAACATACTCAAAAAAGTTGTTTACCTACTTGGTTTGCACAGTGTTTTATTTAAATATTTACCAAAGCTTATGTCCACTACAGCGTTAAATAAATTAATCACCTATATTAGAAGCGCATACCAATAGAGTGTGGCACGAGGGACACAGTGACATGTTTATTTTCCCTTGGGCTGTTTACAAGAGAGAGAAATAAATTTGTTTCTGTTTCCAAAAGCAATTAAAACAAACGGCATGAGAACGAAGTTCAGACAAGCCTTAATAGCGAGCTACTATAAAACCAAGTGTGCAATAGCAATGATAACGTTAATAATAACAATTTTATTCCACCCTGGTGGCACTAAAGTACAATCCATTGGAACCAGTCCATCAGCTCCAAACCAGCTTGTAAGTGGTAACAACCCGCTGTCCCAATCTCAAGGCCCTGAAGACAAATAAAACGGAGGCACTCGGCATCTCCCATCGTGAAGGACCCCACAGCCATCTTCGCAAAAACTGCCGCGAACT
The DNA here is from genome assembly GCF_000737465.1 of Haliaeetus leucocephalus. Classification (NCBI taxonomy): domain Eukaryota; kingdom Metazoa; phylum Chordata; class Aves; order Accipitriformes; family Accipitridae; genus Haliaeetus; species Haliaeetus leucocephalus. Next base: position 1,059,830 of record NW_010972583.1, on the reverse strand, counting down.
GCCGAACGCTGCCCAAACGGGTTTTTGCACCCAAAGCGGGCTTTGCCCTCGTGCCCCCCGCCCTGACGGAGCGATGCTGCTGCGAGCCGCCGAGACCTCGCCGCGCCTCATCGCGGGGGGGAACGATGGCTCGTGATGGACGGACGAGCTTGTAAAGCACTGGGGACTCCCCGGCGATCGCAAAAACCGCTATCTCAATGTAATTTGTTAGCACCAGCAGTCAGGAAACGCTAGCTGCGCTGCACTCGCAGCCAAGATCTAAAAAAAGAGCTCAGAAGGGGAGGGGATTATTATCTTCTCAGGCTCCCTGCGTTTAATTTCCTGATCGGATCTGCCACCGGGAGCAGATGACCCTCTGGTCCCACGGACCTGACGAATCCCACGAGGCTCCCGCAGCCCGCGCAGCCCTTCCCGGCCCCGGGGGGGCACGGTGGGCGCCGACCCCCAGGGCAGGGTGGGCAGCACGTCCTCAGCAGAAGGCGGAGGGGGCACCACGCTCCTGCTCCCACGGCACACGCCGCCCCGCGGCGAGGGGCACGACCCTCTCCAGATCCTCCCAGAGCCCACCTTCGAACGGACGACTTTTTTCCCTGCACACCCGGATTTTGTAATATTTTCTGTACACCTGCCTTTTGTCATGGTTTAACCCCAGCCGGCAACTAAGCACCACGCAGCTGCTCACTCGCCCCCCCCCCCCCCCAGTGGGATGGGGGAGAGAATCAGGAAAAAAAAAGGTAAAACTCGTGGGTTGAGATAAGAACAGTTTAGTAGAACAGAAAGGACGAAACTAACAATGATAATAACAACAATAATAAAATTACAATAATAATAAAAGGATTGGAACATACAAAACAAGTGATGCACAACGCAGTTGCTCGCCACTTGCCAACTGGTGCCCAGCTTGTTCCTGAGCCCCTCCACCAGCCCCACTCCCCCCAGTTTATATACTGGGGATGACATCACATGGTATGGAATGTCCCTTTGGCCAGTTTGGGTCAGCTGCCCTGGCCGTCCCCACTCCCAAATTCTTGTGCCCCTACAGCCTTCTTGCTGGCTGGGCAGGAGAAGCTGAAAAAACCCTTGACTTAGTCTAAACATCACTTAGCAACAACTGAGAACATCAGTGTGTTATCAACATTCTTCTGTACTGAACCCAAAACATAACACTATACCAGCTACTAGGAAGAAAATGAACTCTGTCGCAGCCGAAGCCAGGACACCTTTTAAAATTTCAAAAAAATATCTAAATTTAGCTGTGGAAATGCAAAATACGTGGCTGGTTTGGGTTTTTTTGAGATGTTTATCAGAGGTCAAAACTCACCAGGTCTTGACTTGGGCTCATAATCTCTAGCAACTCACTCCACAAACAGACAGCAGCAGGTCCCTGGCTCGGTTCCCCACTCGCCCCCAGTCCTGGCAGTGATGGGAGCACAGGACAGACCTCTCTGCTACGAAAAAACATTTCCCCTGAGGTGGCCAACTCAGGCAGGGCAGTGGCACAGCCCCCGGAGGCTTCTCACCCCTCTGGCAGCGGGACAGCTTGCCTGCGGCAGGCAAGGACGCTGCCCTTCACCGGGGGTCACCATCAGCCGCACCTCTGAACCCCACGCTGCGGAACGACAGGTTGGGGACCTTCGTGACCCGAGCTGTCTGCTGTCGCTACTGAAAAAAATAAGGGGAAACACTGATTCCTCTCTGCAGACAGAGGAATTTATTGCTTTGCTTTCCTAATATGCATATTGATTTCATTAACTTGTACAATATCTAGAAATCACTAACATGACATAAGAAATAGATTATTGTTCTTCTTTTTACGGCTTGGACATAATAATTAGTTTTTATGACAAATACATAGAAAAATTAAAATGTGCTTACGAGGGTTATTAAAACCAGTGATGAACTCCATTTGCCACTAATTGAGAATCTATACGACTTTTCAGTTTGCAATCATCAGATCCCCCGGCATCTGGAAAACCTTCCGCTTTACAAATTATTTTGTCTTCCAAAACTTTTCATAAATTTTAGCATATGCACTTGCACGAAGATTTCTTGTAAGAAAACCCTAACTTCCTATTCTTTCCTTCTTTTATCTTCCCATTTTAGTCAGAAGGACAAAGCAACTAGTGACCAAATAACCAGACACAACTGTAACACTCAAATGTGGGGAAAAAAGAAAAATAAAAAAAAGGACAGTTAATCAAAGGAAAGTTTTTGTGAGAAAAAGATAAAATAATCCCAGGTTAAAATGTGGTTATTAGGAATAAGTAATAGGTTTAAACCGTATGTGAATGAAAGAGGGTGACCGCATTAACAGCTAGCACAGTCTTCAACAGGGTATTTGACCGTCTGCAGAGCTCATCAATAACCATCACCAAGCAACAAAAAGTAATAATATTGCCAACCGCAAACCGCTGTGACTACTGTGAGGTGTATTAATTAGCAGAAACAGATGTAACTTATTTCCAGGAGATTACACAGGCTGATGTCCCGCGCAGCAGCTAATGCAGCTAATCCAGCGCAGTGGCTAATTAGCCAGTGAGGTGTCTCTATGTGCTCGTGAAGCTTCAGCACTTGCTCTTGATCCCCAGCCCAGCTACAAACCCAAGCCTGCTTCCGTGTGGTTTGGGAGAGGACACCCTGCAACCAGTGGCTTTGTACAGAAAGTAGATGATGCCAAATATTTGTGACCTCAAACTCAAAAGGGCAGGATTGCAAAGAATCCTCTTAAAGGCTAGACTTTGCGTAGATTACTATCAGTCAAGTGGTTAGTGAACGAAAGTCGCAGTATTACAATGCAAAATTCGTAAGTTCTCATAAATCAGCCTGCTTTGAATGCCCCAAGAAGCAAGAAACTATTTCACTGTTTTAAAACATCCTTAATTTTGTCAAGATCTTTAAATTATTTATATCTACATAAATCCTCCACCTCTCTGGCAAACATGTACACCATTTTCATCCTCAGACCTGTAAACAATTTTGATCCCCTAAACACCTCTAAATGCCACATCTAAAATACCTTATTTTAAAATAAAAAACAACCATAAACATCACAAAAAAAAATCTTTCCAACAAAATCATTTTTATAGTTGAACATATTGCACCACAGTATCTATCATAAAAAGGATAATTGTGCTTTTTAGAGTTGTAGAATCATTTGTCAACACTTAAAAAACCCACCTTGCTCCACTTTTATGTACTTTTTTTTTCAGAATGCATTAGAGTTGCCACACAAGAAATATTATTATATCCTCCTCTGCTCAGCCCTGGTGAAACACATCTGTAGGGCCGGGTGCCCTTGGAAAAGAGAAGCAGGGAGAGAGTGGAGCGAGTCCAGGCAAGGGTTGTGAAGGCGATGAAGGGCACGTCCCAGGAAACAGTAGCCACGAGCACAAAGATTGTCGAACAGGAGTAGATAAGCAAGAGTAAATCAACAGCAAAGATTTAAATTGGCATGCAGTTTGTTGAGTTTAAAACATTTAAAATTATTTCAAATTGCTGCATTTTAAGGGGTCTGGCTTTCAGAGAAGAAACCCTTCATGGATGAAGACCCATCCCAAATTCCCAGCTTGAGGCAAGGGCAAATGAGGCTTTTCTTTCAGAAGGAAATGCCTTGAAAGCCAGGGTAAGTGGAAACTGCAAGTTACAGAAAAACAGACGTTCAGAATTTTTCAAGCCATATTCATCTGCAGAACCAGTTAATTGCCCACGTGCCCAGCAACATTTTAACAGTCCTGAACATCGATGCCTATGAACTGTATTACTGTGCCAGTCTTGACCCACGGCATCTCACCTCCTTACGGCTACTGAGAAGAGTTAATGGAAGGAAGAGAAAGAGTTTGCATTTTCTGGAGCATTTCAGACATGTGTTGTAAGTGTAACTCCAAGGGCAGCTCACAGATTATTAACCTTGGTGAAATGCATGACCTGAGATCGTGGGACAGTCTCCCAAGACACTGTAGGCAGCAGCACTGGCTCACTGTCTGCAGCAGCTCAGTGCAGCCCAGCAGAAATAACATGCAAAGTCCAAGCTCCTTCCACCCTACCTGCACCCACTATGGTTAATTTAACTGTTTATGAACGCATAAAAAAGTAGGTAACCATCTAGGTGACTCTCCATGTAGCATCATTTTTCGTCCAGCTGAAGCTCCCCCACTGTAATCAGATATTGCACAAAGATATTTTTCATGTTTGACAAAATAAAATAATAAGATGAGCTCAATATTTAGTGAGTTGCAAAATACCCCCAAAATGTGTATGATTTTTAGAGTATAGTTAATACAGTTTTTAAATCAGTAGAGTAAATAATACAAAGAAACAGACAACAGCCTGTGCTAGTGTGGCACAAATCTTCATTTACGTGGCAATCAGTCACCAACTGGGAAAACTAAGAATACTTTTTTTCTTTTTTGCATTTACATGATTAGTTCCTTAACAGCAGTTTGATTGAAGAGCATTGCCTAAATGTCTCCACCTCTTGCTTATTAAACACACTTTGTCTTGTATGCAGAAGAAGCATCATCACACTGGTTCTGATAAAAATTATGGGTGGGCTGTGAAGAAAAATGGCTATATCTTGATTCTTCATTTATTTCCAATTCATGTCAATGCTAAAGCATGAGGAAAACCTCATAAAAGTAGTACTTTTGTAAGTTTTTGATTAATCTCTTTTCCTCTTACCTCTTTCATATAATTAGCAATATAACCATAATTTGTATAAATGAATGTAATATCCTTTATGTTTTAAACAGAAATTTATTATCATGTATTATCTGTTATCAGTGACCAATTTATTTTAGACCAGCTTGAATATCAGTCTTAAATTAAAGAAAAAAACCCCCACATTGCCACAGGAACACGCTAATGCAGAATTCGAAGGAAAAATCAAAGTGAAAACGTGTAAGCAAATATTCTCTCTGTTGTATCTATTGTATTTCTATCAACAGTATCCTGGAGTCACAGGGGCAGGAAGGATTCCTGGAAGCGGTCCCTGGCTGGTTAAAGGCTGACACAGCTGGATTCACTTCTACCAGATTCTTCCTAAATCATTCATTTCAGCACAGAAATACTGGCCTCTACCTGCTCTACTTGTGGCAGTGTCACTTCTCAAAGGTAATGATCTATTTTAACCTCAGTAAAAGTTTATGAGGGCATGAGAGACTTGGAAGGACGTCAGCAGTGCCAGATGTGTCACCTGCACAGGTGCCATCCCTCCTGCTGCCTCGTTACCCGCCCAGCTGCTAACGAGAGCGGTGCGCACCCACAGTCTGTGGACTCTGGGAGGGTCACAGGAAAACAGTTTATTTATCCTCAGCAGCAATATCTCAAATAAGTAAATCTATTCGGATTCATCAAAACCAACTCAAAACGAGCCGTGCCTTGAATACGGGAACTGAACAAAAAGTGAATTTACACTTAAGAGGTTTGCTGAAGTCAGTGAGGGTTCGGCTATTGATTCATCGAAGCGAGGAGTTCTCTCTGTGCCGCTTTCAGCTACGTGCTCACCACGCGCCGCTTCTTGAAGGTTCAGCCCCTCACCCAGGTTTTGGGAGCAACGGTGCCCGCAGAGGTGGAGCTGCAGGTGAGCAGAGGCCGGCACGGGGCGGGCTGCTTCCATCACACTTGGAGGACTGTTAGCAAGCCAAGAAGCCATTCATAACAAGCGCATTGGAACAAATTTCTAATTCAGAGAGTACTACTGCGTAAAACTTCAAGTAATGGAAGCCACTACAAAAGGGCTAAATTTATTGCTAAAATTAACGAGCAAAACAGGTTAAGAAAATGTTACCAACTATATATCAATCGTATCACTGTGATTGATCTTCACTGAGAATATCTAAACATTTAACTAAGAACTACTTCAACTGAATATTTCTTTCATAAATGTTTTAGTAAATCCTAGAAAGTTTAACAAAAACCAGGCTAAAATATCAGGTGGGTTTTTCTGTTGTGAAATACTAACAGTGATTTTCAGGGACCGTTTTTACACTGTTAAGCTAATACCTCCAACACTTATGGTCCATCTGTGTTCTTTAAAGACTGAAATTAAAAGAGCTCAGCAAAATAATATATATCTCATGTATGAGAGAGGTCAGCCCCAAACTGGAAGCAAACCACCACTTCTCTGAGGAGGGATGGAGATGTGTCTCCAAACGTGGTGCTTCTGGAATGTGCACCCTGGCCTAAACCCAAAGTTCCCGCAGGAGGGGAGGCAGAGAGCAGCCCCCAAGTTTCACCTCGCAACTAGAGCCTGCTCTGCGAGGCGGGTAGGATGCGCTCTGAATGAAGGCTGATGGGCAAAATTTGTTATGATGCTGAAAGTTCTTTGAAAGACGAACATGACAGCTTTCTTTTTTCCAAGCAAATCGAAGGATCTTCATCTCTTACCGACAGTTATTTTGCCATGCAACCATTTCTCCATCAATGAAGCAGCAGACTCTCTGCAGATAATCATTCTTCAATTTCTGATGCCATAGATTTTCCCTATTTTCTATGACTCATCTTGTTCACTTGGTAAATGCAGAGAGAAGGGAAAGGACGAGCACTTGTTCTCTCTGCAGCCCTTTCATCACTCTCCTACATTTTTTCATTACTGTACTCAATTTATCACTGAGAAAATACAGAAATAGAAAAGCTATATTCTTTGCCTCGAGATGGATTTGTTCTCAGCAGTTTGATGCTTTGTAAAGCAGAAGCAATGTAGAAAATAAAATTGCCATTTCTGTTAATTGATTTGCAAAAATCTAGTTGTAAATCAGAAAAACCTTACTGAACCAAAAATCTAGCAATATTTTATTTTTCTTTCAAAGCTTTCCATCCTTCTCCGTTAAGTGGAAAGCCATTCTCAGGCACATTGACATCGCCAGATCGCTGGGTCCCCAAACAGCATATTCCCCTTTGACAGGTCTTGGGTTTCCAGCAACAGGTACAATTAGGATGAGCAATGCCATCCTAATCTTGCTGGCTAAATAAACACTGACCATGAGTCCTGAAGGATAAGCCCCGTTTAGGCTGGGGGAGATCAGCAGAGGTGCTGGGGTGCTGGCTCCAACCACCCAGCGTTACGGTGACTGCAGCTCTCTGCCTCCTTCAGCAGCTTCCAAAGACTGGTGAAATGTTCACTCAGTTGCACAGCCTGTGTACGGGATGTTGATTTTGGCTGAGTACATTTTCCTCTAACACCAGCACACTTGCTTTTTTAACCACAATTTCAGCTGTACTTAGCAAGCTAGGAGTAATTAGGTACTTTTTTGTTAACTGTCTAATTATTCTTCTTAACTTTTTTAAGCACACTGAAATTGGTTAAAAAGAAAAGTGAATCACAGGATTTACAAAAAACCCCTAACTGATTCCTGCTACTAATAGCACTGTAATGGGATGGTGCGGTGTTATGTCTTTCTGGTATGAAAAAATGAAATAAAAGGAAATGAGAAAACAAGTTTCTGCAAGCCATAAAGTCCTCAAAGCAATCATGTCCCATAAACCAGCATACACGCATGCCTTGTGCAGGTGCGAATGGGATGCCTTCCAGCTTCAGAGAGAATCCCTCGTCCAAAATCAAGATTGTCAAGAGTATGGATAGAAAAAGAATTATTTTATTTGGAAATCATTTCTGTGCAAATGGGGATGAGATTTGTATCTGTGGGATTATGCCTTTATGGTCTTTTCTTCTTAAAGAGAAGGTGAACTGTGACGGTGAAACATCCCTCGGGCATACAGAAGATGCAGAGCAGGACTCCCATCTTCCATCTTTCACACTGTTTTTCCCACTACTTGGAAAAGCTTTCTGACATATCACAAGCTACTTTCAGTAAGCAATGCTCTTTAATCAAACCTCTGCTAAGGATTCAATCATGTAAATGTGAAAAAAAAAAAAAACAAAAAAGGGGGGAAAAAAAGCACAATAACCTACTGGCTAAAACTAAAGTTTTCCCAGTTGGTGACTGATTGCTGTCTAAGTAAAAGGTCTGAGCCACAGACGATATTCTATTTTAGTTGCATTGTTTAAGCTAATTTAGCACACACTGATATGAAAGTACTCTGAAAAATCAGGGATTCTTTCTGTGTATCTTACAGACCACTAAATATGAGATTTATTTCATTATTTCCTAGGAAAATTATGTCAAATTTACTTCTCATTTTGATTCTAAGAGGGATTCTTCTCTGCTTCAGATCCTACCGCACATCCCAACACCCCCAACCCTCTGTCCAGCACTGGAGACTCGTGTCATGCAACTGCTTCTGTGTAAGAACTAAATATAATCTTAGGAGGGATTCTGTGAAGCACTATCTCAGATAATCAGTGCAAAAGTCTTATATCCAGTAGCAGTGATATTGTTTGATTAATGAAGTTATTCCAATTCATGAAAAAAATATTAAAAAATTATACACAATGGTTATTCTTGAAAATCCTTTCCAATTTAGTGAATTCAAACATTTAGTATATCCACAACTGGAATATACTATGATTTTAATGGTACATTTTTACAGAAAAAGAGGCACCCCCAAAAAAGAAGAATGATTAAAAATAGGAAAATGGTCAAAGGTAAAAATAATACAACATTCTATCTCATTAAAAATTGACTCCCCCCATTAATTCTATATGCCAGCATTCCAGGGGAACGATCACTCAGAAAAGACAAGAAGAGAATTGTTTACACAGGGTAAGAAAGGAACAACGGGGTGGAACAGGATAAACATTTGTCAGTTAAAATACAGTCTGAATAAATTTGCATAAAACAGTCAGAACACTTCAAAAATCTCATGGTCCATAGGAAATTTCTGAAGACCTCGCTCTGTGATTCAGCAGACTTAGACTGGAAGAGGACAATAATATACAAGCAAAAAAGTATAAAGAGATCTGCATATAGCTCTCTTCCATCTGTCAAGTACCATTAAACACCTTCCAAGGCGTCCTAAACATGCAGCTTACTTCCCAGCCCGAAGGCAGCTCAGTCAGATCGCAGGTCTAACGTGGGAATCTTTACGTCAGCCAGCACCGTGCCAACTGACGGGGGCTGCTGCCCTCCGTTCCCTTCCCTGTCATTAAAGCGCACGGTATGATGGCTTAACATCTTACCTGTAAGCGGCCCGTTTCCTAGTCATTACAGTCTGCCAAAAAATCCTTTCTTTCTTCCTATGCCATTAGGTATAAGCTACACTGTCCTCATCTCTCCAGAAGGTGTCAATAAGTTGCTAGTTATTACATGAGGACATACACCTATTATTCCCTTAAAACCCCACTATTCCTCTTTTCAGACAATAAGCTAAATACTGCAAGGTTCAATTTAAAACCATCAGAGAGAAAATTATAGTTTGGTCAAGCCAGAAAAGCAATGTAATGTAACAATTCAGAGTAAACTTATATTTCCTATTCTATATCATTGTAGATAAAGCAACAGTTGTGTTCAGTCTTAGTAAAATGGAGAGGCTGCTTATCTGAGGGGTGCAGGCTGTAGACTGCTGAAGTTGCTGTGCACATTTACATATGTATGTGTAAATAGAGGACATAGAGAAGTGAGACACAGGTAAGATGCAGAGATTTGGTATGCATAGATTTTAAAGATTAATTAAAACATAAGTGGACATAGAGCTTTCCACTGAAATATTTTATGCAACATACTAAGTACCAAGAAAAAAAAATCTAGAATAGAAAATTAGAGGTAAACACCATCAGTAATCCTTACAGACAAATGAGAATATTTGAAGTTTTTGGCAGATAAACAACAATATACTTGTTGCCACTCTTGCTATCACATGAACTATATAAAAGATCTGCAATGATTCAAGATGCTTTCTTGTAACTGTGCATTTTTTCTTTTGGAGAATTTTATGGGTTCGATTTTTCTCCAGTAAGGCTAGATGACAGATTTACATTGTATTCCCAATATAGTTATTAAAATAATTTCCCTTGACAGTTCTCTGACTGCATCACTCCCCCTTCTTTGAATCCCAACCATATGTCTCTGCTTACTTTGCATTTTAAGTATCTTTTTCTTATCTGAAAAGCAATTCATTGTCCTTTACTCCTCAGTTCACGTCCACTCTCGCTCGTTATGACATGGATGTGCGTTTCGACAGTGTCCATGACCACCCGCTCGGACGGCATCATCTTCCCCTTCCCCTCATCCACACGGAAAAGGACACGGAAAGCCCCACGGAAAGGACACCACCACCGCCGGGACCCCTCACCACCCACCACTGATGCGATTTCCACATTGAAGTAGATGAATCCTGCCGCCTGCAGCGCTGATGTACCTCACCCGGTGATAACAAACACCGTCATCCATAGTCATACCACTTCAAAGATGCTGTCAAGTGTTGACTCTTGGGAAGCTGAAAGTCAAATCTTTCAAAGGTCAGGGCGACTTCAATGGGCCAGTGGTGCTTAGGAAAAACTTTTGTACCTTGTCAAACAACATCTTAAAAATGGGGCTGAAAGGAACAGAATCAATCGACTTCAACCGTTTGCGCCGAGAGAAGATCAAGAGTATCGGAGACATCTCTGACATGTGTCAGTCTCACCCTGGGTTGGTAGCTTATGGCAGAGATCTCCCCAGGTGACCTGCTCTGGCTCTTGTCTGCCCACAGAACTGGAAATTTCCTCCTACTCTGAACCTCTTTGCTAGGAGGTTTTCTTAAACACTTGTCCTGCCCTTTGTGTCCTCTTTGTAATAACTATGCAACGATCTGAAAATCTGTTTTAACCTGCTAGAATTCCCTGTCTACAGATATGAAATCTTTCACGTTTCTGTTGGGTGTTATATTTCCTACTATTATTTATTTTTATGCATTTCATTTTTATTCTCCTTTGAACTTTCTTTACCTTGTGTAAAACTTTAAAATTATTCTTCCCCAAACTGGGCATCCCATTCCAGCTAAGGCTTCATCGGGGACAGATAAAGCAGAACAGGTACAAAGCATTTCCAATCCAGGTACTGCATCTCCAGGCGACATCTGCCCTTTTCCTGCAGTATTTATGTTGTTGTCTCAGATTTAATACATGGCCCACTGTAACTCTTCTGAAGCACTGCTGCCCATGTAGTTTTCACTCATTTGTGTATTTGATTTCTCCCTAAGACTGCTGTCTTGCACTGTCCTTATTGAATTTCATCTTATTGATTCCAGACCATTTCTGAAATCCATCATTTTGAATTTGAAGCTTGTTGTCACAAGTACTTGCACTTTGATGTCACCTGCAAATTATATAGATGTATTCTCTAGTATATCACCTAATTCATCTGTTGAAATCAGTATTAAATCATTCTGGAATCACGACAGACCCATTCAATACGTGCTTCCTGCTAGACAGTGAATTACTGACAATCATTCCTTCAGTATTATTTTTAACAAGCTGTGTACCCACCTTACAGCAATTTGATCTGGGCTGTCTTTCTTTAATTTTTGGAAGAGAAAGCCAGGACTGATGGTGTGAACATCACTGTAACATAAAGATGCGATTCCCATCTACTGCCTGACCTTTCCCAGAAGGCGAATTACCTTCTCAGAGGAGGAAATTAGACTGGTCTTTCACAGTGCCTGCTTTAAAAATTAATGTTGCTCGTTTATCACCTATTAACATTTTATTGTTTATGAGAATCCCTTTTTTAATGTGTTAATTCCAGATTTTTTTCAGGTCAAAAGTTAAGCTCATTTTTTTATATTTTCTGGGGTCTTGTGTCGATTGCTTTTTTAAAACGAAATACCGGGTTTCATCTTCCCCTCAGATTTCCCAAACAATATGTCAGGACTCGGAGACTGCTTTCAGAAGTTTGAGGAGGAACGCTACCAGTTTGTGATTATACCAGCTTGTGTGATGCATCTCAGCATTTAAGTTGACCTTTCCTTATTTTGGCTCTCCCTCCTGAGGAGTTACGCTCTCCAGCTCCCTGACGGAGGTGGGTCAGAGGGAGGTCTGGTCTCTGCACACATGGACCAGCAGGGAAAACATCTGCTTTGCTTTTGGCTCCAGTCTCCATGGTTGGAGGAGAAGGAGGATGCATCACCACAGGAGGATGAGAGGAAGGATGGGGGACCCACCAGGGAGGTGACCCCCAGGTGCCCCGTCCAAGCATCGTGCTCAACTCACACGCATTTCTTCCTGCAGCTCTGGGACAGGTTAGATCACGAGTGCCATCCTGACTCCTCCGCGTGTTCCTTGCACCGAGGGATGCCTCTCGTTATCCACTCACATACTATTTTTGCTCAGGAGAATGGTTCTCTAGTTATACTGAATGCAAATATACACTGAGCAAGTTTCAAATGAATTGACTCAATTCAAATGAATAAAGGCTTGTTCCCTGAATTGAGTAAGTCGGTAGGTATTTATTCAGTATTTATTTTTGTTCTTACTACATAGCCTAGAAATTAGTAATGATTATCTAACATTTAAACTTGGAATTGCTTTCCACATTATTAATTTCTTCTCTCGAGTTTCTGCAGAACTGCCCCCATTGCACGTAAATGTGTTGCGAGCGGTATGATTCAATCTTCGTGATGTTCCAATGACACGGGAAGCATTAGTATTAATGGGGATTAATGGGATTATTAATATTCACATTTTACAGACAGTTAACACCAAATTAAAATCAAATTGTTACCTGCCCAACAGTCTTGGATACCTGACCAGAGACAGTGCACGCAGCATCTTCTAACAGAATTTCAGTTTCCAGCTGCTGCGGGCGAGGCCAGGGAGGACCGGCAGATGTGCGCTGCCGGCTGCCACCCTGCCCACAGCAGGATCCCGCTCACGGCGCCCGCTCTTACCGTGGGTTCGAGACTATTTTGACATTCACGCACAAAAAGGGAAAAATAACTTTGCTCCAAGCTCCTAACTTTGCAACTTTAATACTGTTTTGATGCGGCTTTTGAAAACGTATCGACAACAAGTAAGAGCTTTGACCTCACTGCTAGAACTATTCCAACTCCAAATGATCTTACAGGCTTCAGCCAACAACTGTTTGTTCAACCTAAACAGAAGTAGGCGATGTTTTATTTCTGAAATGGTTACAGAACTGCTCTATACAACATTTATAGTTCTTAAGCATTCATGTACTGAGCCTCTCACCCTTTGCTGTATTACCTGTAAACTAGATTTCTTCAGAGAAAAATGCAGTGAGTTCTCTGGCTTTACCGACATGCTCAGTCCAGCATAACCTTGAGATGATGACAGATCACCCTGTGTCTTTTCATTAAGAGAAACAGCACTTTCAAAGGAGCATTGTCCTAATTAAATTTATAATGTTTTAAAGCAAAGTCCTACAGTATTGCTTCAAGCATAATCGCTAGGCCAGCAAGTATTTGAGTGCCAAAAGAACGCCAGCTCCCAGTTAAGGTATTTAACTTGACTAAGAAAGGTCCAAGTGGAAATTTTACCGTAATTTCATCATGGAATCACAGCAATAGATTGAATTTCTGTTTCCACTGTTACAGTGACATATACACTATGTTGCAATATACAATTACCATCCTGACTGTCTCTGCTTACAGAAATCAATAAAAATGAAAAATGTAAAAGGATTCTATGCACTTGTCCCTACAAATTACACTGATATTAAAGACTCCAATAACAATGAATAAATCAAATCTGTCCTACTATGCGAAAGTATCACAAAGATCATAATCATTCAAAGTAGGTAGCTTACTCCAGTTAATATGGACTTCCAGAGCTGAGTACTCAAAATCCTGTTTAATTAGGATTTCAACACCTAGCTAATGACTTTGCTTTGATATTACAGAGCACCACTTTCCGTCTTAGGTTAAAATTACAGCAGTAGCCTGTCCATGCTGGGTAACTATGTGACATACTAGATTCATAAATAAATAACCATTTCTCAGTGTGAATGAGCATCTAGATTAATTTATAGTACTTCAAAGTTAAAAAAGACTAAGGATATTCTGTTGGCGTAGCCAATGATGAAGGCAAGGCCGGTTTCCCTTTGGGAGAAGGCACAGTGGCAGAATGGCTGAAACATCAGTCGAAATGGTTAAACCGCATAGGTGTCCTTTGCTACCCTAGCTGGCCAGTATTTCCATCGGGAGATTAGTGTGCTTCCATAAGGAGAGAGCCACAGAAAAGCCCAGACAGACCCAGCCGCGCACACTGATCTGCTGCCTCACACACCTCCCTGGAAATAACCCCAGCTCCGGGCTTAGCACAGATCTGAGAATCGGGAAAGTGTGTGGGGTTTGTTGATGTGTTTGTTTTTTTCAAGATAACTTTCTGTCAAAGGCGGAAGGGAGGCACATACCGTTCTGGGAGGTGTGCCGACACAGCTCTCCTCTGCCATGTACCTGATTCACCCAGGCTGAGAAACACGTAAACTTGACTCAGCAGAGATGGGAAACTGGAAACCATCTGAAATTACCCTTGCCGTTAGCAGCTTGACACTCATCTCCAGCAGCGCAGCTGTGCTGCTCTGAATTTCACTGCGTGCCCATCAGTGTCGATCGCCCGTCACGAGTTCAGGCTGCACACACGAGAGATGTAGGAGGCATGGCTCGGACTGGCACTGGAGCAAGTCCTCGACGTTCAACCAAAGAACATACGGGGACCTTGCTTGGGACTCTCAAGAGATGACCAGCAGGAACCTGGGTCATGCACTCCATGCTCTGCTGCAAGATCAGCCTGTGTTTGCTCCGGGTGCTGCTCTGGACACCGTACCGGAGCCTGCAGTAGCCACAGAGAAAAGGGGTGCCGGCAGGAGTCGGTGAAGTACCCGCAGGGGAGGAAAAGGAGGAGGAGGAACGCCGAAAAGTAGAGCACGTTACGGGACCACAGGAGCTCAGAAGAGCTGGGCTGGCAGGGAGCTCTGGAGATGGTCCGGTCCAACCCCGGCTCACAGCAGGGTCACCCAGGGCAGATGGCATGTGGAAGAGCAAGAAGAAAGCGAGATCTGGGAGCAAGATGAATACTGGAGCCGGAGAAACTGGGGGACACACACACACGGTACCACGCAGTCAGAAGATAGTTGTCGATGTTCTACAGACTTGAAAGTACTGCTTGGAAAATGTTGCACTCAGTGGTATTTTCAAGGGAAATCATGGGGGTGTGCAGAATGAAATCCCCGTGGACATTCATGATATCCCGTTTACTGATGTCTCTGCCATTCATCTTTTTCCAAAAGATAAAAAACATGGAGTGGGCAAAGCTCTTGTTTCTCCTACCCATCAACATGCCTGTTCCTATGAAAATAAAAATTAGTGGTGGCGATGCCAGTGCCTGAGGAAGCCTTCCACAGTTAGGAGATTTCAGAGTTGGGAGGTTGCTATCATAGTTTTAAATTTTAATCAACAATGAGCCATAGTGAGACTTTTCCAGCTGTTAAAAGGTGCCTTTGCAATGTGAAAGCCTCGTGACAAAACATTATCATCAATGTATATTGCTGTCAGGGTGAAATAGGTATTTGCAATGTGGGGTTTGAGGATTTACTCAACATTGTTTTTATTCTTTCCACTGCACAGCAACAGAGGTTATTAAGAGCATCCTGTAAAATATTAGTTTTGGGACTCCATGTTAATCAATTTCTCCATGCTGGAAATACTGAAGACTGACAGAGTTAAGAGCTCTTCACCAGTTGAGACCTTTTTATCCGTACAACTGCAGTTCAGGAGCAGATATAATTATAGTAGTGTAAAATTGTGAAGTAGTTGGGGAACTTTTTATTTGTGACAGAATTAATTTTTAAAACTCATTTAGGAAAGAGTATGGGATCATGGCTAAAGCAAAAGATAGTAAGTTAACCACAGCTTTGAGCTCCTTGGCTCCTTGCCCTGGCACAAAGGGTCTGCGCTAAATGAAGCACATGAAGAAATCAGCTGACCTCACTAGGACTCTCAATAGCTTCCTGTGAGGACCCAGGAATAAATCAATATTTGATTTTTGAGTGTGCGATGCGGTGGTCAAGTTCTGATACTGCTGGCTGCAGTGGCCAGTCGTAAACGCAGTAAGTCGGGCTGACAACCAGCGTTGTGGCACGGAAGATGCTGAGCTCACACCTAACACCAAGGGGAGCCACGTTTGCAGGGGCAGAAGACTCAGGCCAGACAAAGAGATTATCCTTCTGGCCCAGAAGTATGCGGGATTATGAGTGACGTTTCCAAATTAGCACGTGGCAAAATGACAAAAGTCTCTAGTTATGGCCAGAGGAAATGTTGGAGGAGTAAGCGTTGCTGTGTTACTGATGAGACCAGTGCTAAGAAATACAGGATCAGACACCAAGGTGTGCCAGTGAGGATGGCCCAGGGAAAGCTTAGCTCCGTCACATAACGAATGAGACATACAGTAATAATGAAGTGACTGGGTTTCTTACATCAGTGATGAAGAGTGGAAAGACAGAAAAGTTGCCTTTAAAAGGATCAGAACTGATTATTGTAGAAAAAAATTTTTGAAGGAAATACATGAACTAATACGTAATGTAGAGAAAGGCAGATAGTTTTACTATTTACCTCTTCTCATGTTATTATGATACTATTATTAAAAAAAAAAAATCCCCCCAAATAATAAAGCCAATCAAAATGCATTTAGGAAGTTAAAAACATGCAGCACATAAACAACAATTTCCACAAGATCTCATGGATGCCAAGAATGCATATGGGATATTGTTTCCCACCATGCCGGACTACAGAAGAAGAGAGAAACACTTGAATTGCAAACCAAACAGCACCTGACCTGTCTTAAGAAGGAAACTTCATCATTTTCCCTGTGGTTAAGTTGTTCCCCACGTCAGTTCATATGGCTTTCCCATACATCACCACGGGAAGGGAGATAGCTTCCTCTCGCATTATGCCTTTTTAATGTAAAATGCAAATTCTGCTTGCTGAGCTGCCGCTGGGGTGTAACGAGCTCCTTCCAAGCACCCCAGTGACTGGGAAAGAAAATCTTGCCTTTTGTAATGAGAGAGGAATATCTCCATACAGAAAGTTAGCAGTTAACTGCTTGTTTACATAAATTAATGGAAACTTTGAATAAGAAATTACTTCTTGTTCATAAAAGACTCTGTGTATCTGTTCTAAGTGGAGTTATGAAGGAAATAATTCACCATAGCTCATGCACTATGACTGGAATGGGATTTAAGGCAGTCTGGAAAATTAAGCCATAAAACACGACAGGCAGCGTGTTTCTGGAGGTTGCTCCAAGAGCTTTCAAACACCAGTGAAGTGCAGCAATCTGCTGGGCACACACTTCCCGGAGCGCCTCGGTCGCTATTAGAAATGGAAATTAAAAAGGAAAAGTCAGATGAGAGGAACCAAGCAGATGCATTTTGGAGAGATGATCAGAAATGGGGCAACTCCTCTGACAAACAGGCCAAACCACGACTGCGAAGCATAAACCAGAGTCCTTTCAAATCTGCACACGTGGAAATGCCTTGGAAAAAATTATCACAGAAATTCTATTATAAAATTAAATATTTTTGCATCTGCTTCCTGGAATCAGACTTATACGTATAAACATCCCTGCTGTACGTAATTATACTCACAGAATGCGTGCATGCATGGGTGAACGCAGAGATGCAAAACCAGTGTTTACGTGTGTGGTTATTCATTTTGGGCTCACAAACTCAGTGTGCACTCAAATACTTCAGACATAGTCAAGGAAACCTGCTGAAAATTTAACCATAATGTTATATTTGATGCATTTATTGCTGTAATTTAAGTTTCCTGTAAATTTTTATTTAAAATATGCAATGTCAGAACACAAAGCAGGCTGAGAATATACACTGTGGTCACATTTTATCTCACTTGAAACCTACCTGAACATTGAATTATAGATCTGGAAACTCATACGGTAAAGTCCAGATGAATAATGGATTTTTTTTTAATGACCAGCTGAATTCCTAAGTTTGAAAAAAATAAACCACCTCAGTTCACATAGAACTGAGAAAGGAAAGTTTTGGTTTTGAGGTTTGAAATTAAAAACAATAAAATTTCCTTGGGGAAATATGAATGTTTTGTTCAATCTAACCCCAAACCCTGTGTTTCTTTTCCAGGTTACAGAATCCTGTCTAGCTCAAAAAAAAAGCTGTTTAGAAAAGGACAGCTGAAAAGCTGAAAGCATGAGACACTGATTTCAAAAGAGTTATTCTAATTATCATTTAGGGGTCTGTCATCCCTGATACACCCCTCAGGCTATATCGTGTGATAAGTAAATGATGAGTAAGATCCTGTTCAGATGATGGCTTTTACATCTTGACACTGACTTCTATGGGATCAGGATTTCAGAAACTGCTTTACAACTACATCACTTTTGACAAAGAGGACCAAATGTCTGTGTGTGTTCCTGGCTTCATCATATTTGTGTGAACCCCAAACTTAGTTCTTATCTTTCCATCTCCCTAATTTGGGCTAAAAGACACACCTGTATTTTTTTCACCAACATTATTAAAATATTCCC
The DNA here is from genome assembly GCF_000737465.1 of Haliaeetus leucocephalus. Lineage (NCBI taxonomy): Eukaryota > Metazoa > Chordata > Aves > Accipitriformes > Accipitridae > Haliaeetus > Haliaeetus leucocephalus. Next base: position 1,041,442 of record NW_010972583.1, on the reverse strand, counting down.
TGTAGTGTACCAGACACGGATATTTAATGTTTTAAAATCATTTCATCTACAAAGCTGGTTTTAGTAGGAAAGCTTGCTAGATATAAGATATATACCACATACATTCATTTTTATTTTAAACCAAGATTCTATAGGCTGGGGAAGTCTGATATTAGAAATAACTGAAATTTTTGCAGTCCCTAATATTCCTGGGTTTTGAGTCACAGTGAGAAAAGAGTGTATTTTCCTAAGCAAATTGTACAGTCCACAGTGAATTAGAAGAAAACCAGCACCTTAAAAAGCCTGAGTTAAATAAAACCTCAGGAAGTAAACTACATTAGCACTAAAATATTGTATGTATGATAGAGAGCAATTATTGTAAACCTAGAATTGCAGGCATTTTTCAACTGACTTGCATTGGATATCTTTATTAATTATAGTATAATATCAATATTACTATATTAAGTATTAATTATAATATTTATGTACTGATCCTATTCCTCAAATCTGTTCAACCTTTTTCACAACAAAGAGAATAAGCTGTTTAGGACAATACCAATACTATAGTGGTCTTATATTTAAAATCTATCTTACTGAAATACACTGATTCAATCGGACACCTTCTTATCAGCGTTCTGAAAGTCAGCAGAGAAGTCCGAAAGGCAGAAGCAATTAGAGCCATATTATTTAATGCAATGTTTACATTTCAGTGATATAGCAGTGTCTCTGCAGAAAACAGTTTAACTTAAGGAGACATTATTATCTGAAAAGAGATATAGGACGAGACTTATGGCAAACACTTCTAAACCGCAAAACCTGGGGCATTACCTGCAAACAAGCAGAGAGGCACGCTACACCTAGCGATTGCTGTTACCACGTACAGAGATTTTGAGATATTTATGGGCAAAATATTTTAGCGTGCTAACTACATTGAATTCACTACGAAAACAAAACAATGACTTTCCTTTGAAGTATTTCAAACAGAAGGATTCTTTTTCTAAAACAACCCTTTTATTGTATAATGGAACCGTTGTGTTAATTGTAATTTTTTTTTGCCAAGGATCTATTTTACATAACAAAGCAAATCTGCCAACTATTAAGGAAATTTTTCAGTTTTCTCTTACAGATGATGGAAGGGGAAATAATATCATATTTTAAATGCAAAGTGGGGATGATTAAAATTTCAGCCTAAATAAAAGAACATTTCTGAATCCTAAAGACAACAAAACGAGTAATCTGCTGGGGACAATGTAATAACTATCTTACAAGTCTATACTTTAGCCCTTAGTATTGTAAAGCCTTACAAGTAAGTGAAAATTTAACTATTTATTTTGTCTCACTGTAATGTCTTCAGCACTCTTGGCCTTGAGGCAGGTTTGAAAATCACAGGCTTATGAATGCACCTGTTTTATCCAATTCCTGAAGTGCCTTTTTATCCATTCAAATCTGGGCACTGAAATTCAAGATCACATCTCTCTTGTGAGATTTTTGTTTATTTTTTTTCCTTTTAAATTAACATATTAACCCAAAGGGACAAATGTTCAAAACACCACACGGAAAAAAAGAATGCCAAAAAATGTAGTAAATGAAGTTTTTGTATGTGCATCTCCTTGAGGACAGCTTTCAAAATTTACCCATGGGGCTAGACTATTCTGTTTGCAAAAATTCCTAAGCTTTTATCTGAATAGCTAGGATAAAAGATCTGTGATAAGTAGGTATAATAGAAGTTAGAGTCATATTATAGGATTGTATTATGAATCAATGCTATAAGGTTTTCATTTAGCTATAGCGTTTTCTTGTGTGGTGCAAAAGATCTTGTACCATTTATTATCCTTGTTACTGCTTCATAAATTATAATATGCAAGAAATACAGCCCCAGTAATTTAAGTCATACAGTTTTCATTGTATGATTCCTTTAAGGAAACTCTCCAGAACATTTCTGTGAAAGATTTGCTCCTATAAATGAACAGTTAGTGTTATATGACTTGTTCTTTAAAGGAAACAACATATCTCTTATTCACACAGGACAAAGGAAGATAAAATCATAGAATCACAGAATCATTGAAGTTGGAAAAGACCTTTAAGATCATCGAGTCCAGCCGCTAACCTAGCACTGCCAAGCCCACCACTAACCCATGTCCCTAAGCACCACATCTACGTGTCTTTTAAATACCTCCAGGGTGGTGACTCAGCCCCTTCCCTGGGCAGCCTGTTCCAATGCTTGACAGCCCTTTCGGTGAAGAAATTTTTCCTAATATCCAATCTAAACCTCCCCTGGCACAACTTGAGGCCATTTTCTCGTCCTATTGCCTGTTACTTGGGAGAAGATACCAACACCCACCTCACTACAACCCCCTTTCAGGTACTTGTAGAGAGCGATAAGGTCTCCCCTCAGCCTCCTTTTCTCCAGGCTGAAGAACGCCCGTTCCCTCAGCCGCTCCTCAGAGGACTTGGATATATTCAAAGCCTGAGCATTGTCTGATGAAAACAGAAACGTGCAGAGAAACCCTTTAAAAATTAAAAAGTTCTACTAAAGCGTTGAGGGATGAACACACGAACCATGACTTGAGGGAAAAAGACACTCTGAATTTTCGCTTTGCAACCAGGTGTTTTGCTGGGTATTTTAAATGGAAGGAAGTATCACAGAAGAACAACAACTACCTATAGACTTCTTCGGATCTGGATGAAAACCATGGCTTTATCCTTCTGCCTTTCGCCCCTTTTCCCCCAGTTGGTAGTTCCTCTCCACTCACCATGGTGATTTCCACTTGTCATCATCACTTCTCACTGGATGCAAGGTGGAAATTCAAACGGGTGTCTGGCTGCAATTACAACTCACCCATAAGTGGGGATTATTTTAATAATTCTCATTCATCACTGCTGTTACTGAAAATATGCTTGTATAGCTGGATAAATAGTTCATGGAAAAAACCAAACCATCACCAACTCACGAAACTCATTGTTGTGTTATTCAGTTCTGCTGCTCTTTGCACAAACTGTAAGACGCTCCAGAAAGTTGTAAAATTAAGCATTTGAAAAATCAGGGCAAGAACAGCATTTTCATCCTGTTTGCTTCAAAGGATGCTCTGATTTTGCTAATTGCCTCAAAGAGGGCTTCGATTTACTGTTTGCTACAAACAGTATCCTAATTTAGTTTATCCTGTGAGTCTGCAGCTGTGTTTGAGTATGGTGATGTTTGGGGCTCACTGAGCTGCTCTTCTGAAATTCATTCACTCAGTTCGTTGTGTGAGATGGTTTATGTCTTTGTAGATTGGACTCAATACCTTGCATTAGATGAAGACTTAGACATACTGGCCTTTGACATAACAACATCTCCTGGCGGGAAAACCAAAAATATTTTCTTAGTTAATGTATCCTAACAATCTGAATCATCACCGTAATTATCAAACAGAAAAGAGAAGAATAATTTGGATTACCCTCTACCATAAATGTTGTGTTTTTCTAAAAGTGAAGAGAGGAACATAGTTCTAGGACAGCTCCAAGAGTTGCTTAAAGTTGTGCCATCAACTTGAAAGATACTTGGGTGATTTTATTCTTTTTTCAGTTTTACTTACAAAACAAGAGCTAATTGAACCTAGCCTAGTGATATTAATAAGCCACTGATGAATCTGCTTATTGAAGACCAGTGACTCCTGGCCAATGGGACCCACTTTGTAGGTTTTGGTTGCTCATGCCTACTGGATGGGATATAATGAAATGGAAGTATTACCACATGTCAATACATAGTTAGATATTAATTTTTTTTTTACTTTGTTCCTTCTGTTAAGGCATTTCAAATTAAATCACACTTTCAGTCACCACTGAAGTGTTTTTTACAACTTGTTAATGATATTGTAATTATTGCTTCACATACCACAGGCAGGCAATTTCCAGATCAAATTTGCAGCTAGTTGATTACACTAGGTCAGCCACCAGAAACAGGACATTCTGGCTACTACTCCACATCTAACGTCATGTGTTACCTAAACACTGAGACTTGCCCAGACTATGAGACAGTTCCCCGAAATAATTCACTATTCCTATAACTGCTACTCAGATATTTTCAGACAAAATACTACAGAATAACCCATATTCGAGGCCATGAAGACGCAGAAGACACCCGAGCACCCGACACGGGGCAAGAGGCAGGGGAAGTGGGAGTGTGCAGCCCCGAGAGGAGGGGGATGCTGGGGCCACAGCCTGCCCCCACTGCCCTGCTTCGGGGGGCAGATGGTGAAATCCTCTTACTGCTCCCAGCTGGAGGGGAGAGGAGCAGAAGCTTCCTCTTTTGGAGGCCCAATTTAGAAAACTAGAGCCTCCTAAATTAAACCTCAGCATGAAGGTATTTCAAATGCTAAAACGGAGAAGAGCAGCATCTTTATTTCCCCTATAGAGAATGCACCCCTCCATCCTGGTCAGATGCCTCAGGCTAGGTAACCTCTGCATTTGCTGCCCTACAATCTTTTGAAATGTAACAACTGAAAAAGTTTTCTTTACATCTTTATGAAAGCTGTACAATCAAACATGAGCTTTTTCAAATGGGAGATTTTCCAGGCAGGAAATATTTAATCCATATCCTTTAAAGCTTTCTTTCAGATTTCTTACACTTCAATATTACAGTGTGAATCTGTGACTTTACTTTTCAGTTGTTTTCAGCCCTTCCCAGAAATTTTCCTAAATTAGCACTATGAGTTCTTTTTAAAGATATGTATTTGATTTTGCTCTTTCCAGCTGGTGGATTTTGCTGCTTGCGAGTATCAGATATTGTCATCATGCTCTCTTACCCTCTCTTAAGGTATAAAATCAAAATTAAGCTGTAGAGGATTCCAAAAAAAGAAGACAGTATATGAGAAGGAACTGCTTTAATAAATCCATTCCCATGCTTGTTCATTCTTGGTAATTCTCCCATAACCATGAATCCAACACAGCTCATAGTACAAAATATTTTCCTTCTGCAAGTTCCCAGCTCTTAAAAACAAGACAAGATGTACCATCTACTAAATTCAAAGGGAAGAATCACATCTTCATACACTGGAGGTGGGATTGACAGAGCTAATGTACGATTCTTACTTTTCGTTTAACTAAATCACCTATGCAATGCAGATAAAGTTTGGCATAGCTCAGTAGAAGACATGCCAACGTGAAACAGTACCCAGACACAGTAAAATCCTTAGCAATGGACTGTCATCTGTGAGTTGTTCAGTTGCATAGGCAATTTTTTTTTCTCCTAATGGGCTTCACTATGAATGGGAATCACCCTTGGGCATCGGTGATAGAAGAGACAGTCTCAATATAAAAACCTTACAAGGAAGACTGTAGTGAATATAGGTATTTATTTCAAGACTGATTCACTTGCAAATACAATCTTCCATAAATATCTAGAGATGCTGCCCCTGGTACGAATGGAAAAAAGGTCCCATCTTCATTTAGTATTTTGTGTGTGTATATATTCACTTAGTAAACTATAAAAGAGACTGGATTGAGAGTCCTATATATTTCCAGAAAACTGCTGCATGTTTTCCGGTACAACCTATGGCTGCTTCTGAGGCAAAGGGAACTCCTCTTTCTTAGACCAAATATTCAGTTTCTCTGTCGGAGTCTCCAGTTGTTAAAGTACTTCAAGTTTGTGCATTTCACTCTTTCATCTGGTTTTCCTAATGAGATCTTTCTACCCCTTCCTGTTTATGGATTTTTATTAATGGACTGGTCACTGGAGGTAGAATATTTCTACCCATGTATAATTTAGCTTTATGAAATAGTCTGGCATGCTAAGAGGTCACGCATCAGCTTTTGCTAAAGCAGAGCTACCTACAGAGGATATAAATCACAGTCCTTTACACTGTTCTGGATAATAATGCCATCTCTCAAGGATGTCATTAATTTAAAATCAAGTATACAAGCTTACTTCATAATTTCTTCAGAGCAGATTACAACTAGAAGCAAAGCAGCAGCAGATATAAGTATTATGCATCATATAAGGAAATAAAAGACAAAACAAATACTCTATGCTATCAGCTTCTCCAGCATTAAATATGGAAATGTAGCATGAAGCATACAGCTTGTTTTATTGCAAATATTCTATCAAAGTCCTCCAAAGTTTACTACTTTCTCTGCTTATAACTCCAACTTCAGTTCTACTTGTGCTTGGCCTAGTTTCACTCCTATAACTGATGCTTCTTCAAAGAAAAAAAAAAGTGTGGGAAGAGACTGATGTAGAAAAATGAATAGCAAAGCATTTAAACAAAACCAAAAAAAAGGACATGCTCTGCATTAAGGTCATTTTACATTTCATTATTAGACTTGGCCATTTCTTACTGGTAAAAAGACATATGGGGAATGTTCCTTACAATTTCCTCCTCATTTAATTTTACTTCATTTGCTTTCGTGTTTAGCTTTTCAATCACCAGTTCTTTATGCTTCATCCTAGAACATCTTCAGTGACCAAGGTCATACTGTAAATGAAAATGCACCCTCAGACAGTAACCAGGAACTGTCCGCTCTATCTTGCTTGTGCACTCAAAATGCTTTTTATTTTATTTAAAAAGGTCCATCAACTGCCTGCTAAAAGTATAAAAAATCTTTTGCTTTAGCTGTCACCAAACATTTATCATGAAATTTAATATGGAACAGAACTGCTTTGTTTCTGTATTTCCTCTCGACTCTTTTGAGAACCGTTTTAACATGCCTCAGCTTGGCTTCCCCCAGGATTCTGCGCCTCTTACTGACTACGCCAGCACTCAGGATTTCTCTCTTTTTAAACATGAGCAACAAAACAAAAACCCAAGACCAATAAAGTTGCAATTTCAGTCTGGAGTGGACTTTTTTCCCCTTCCTTCTATTCTGTGGGATAAAAAAATGCTGGCAGAACGGGATGCTTGAATGGGACATTCTTTTTGGGGACATTCATGCTGAATGACTGTCCTAAAAATACAGAATCAGTGGACCAGCAACGGAGATCCATCATGCAGATACTAATCTTTCCCTTAGTGGTTAAAATGCAACGTAAAATAGTGCCTAATACTACCTCCCTTTATTGGATAGAGATTTTCCTCTTCTTTTTTTGGTACTTCAGACTTACATATAACCACCCTGTTTTGCATAATGACATTTGGTAAACTATGGACTTGATTTAGCCTCCACTGATGAGAACTCACATTTTCCCACTGACTTCTCCCAACACCTTCTCTCATCTACGAAAATAAACATCTTTTCCCAGTGATGAGCCATAAAGAAGACAAATAATCTTACGTTTTCTATCTTGCTGTCTTGTTTCCGTTTATTGGGCCAGGCAGCCCTTACCCCAGCCAGAGAACACTTCAAGTGACCTGAAAGTGGGCCGATTTTTGTGTAATCAACACTAATAACACAGGCTTGAAAAAATTCCAGCGGGAGCAGAGAGAGATGGGCAGCAAGGTGTGAGGCTTGGTTGGGTTTCTGCTTTCTTCTCATCACATTTCTAGAGCGAGACTGTGCTAGAGCACAGGCAGGAAAGCAAAATAAGACCCCATGTTTAGGTTCACACTGTACGAAAAAGCTCAATCCTACCAGAAAAGCAGTATCTTACTTATAGTTTAGAGACAAACAGCCTCTTAGAGGATTTATGCCTGCTGGCATGCAGGGCTGACACAACCTCTGGCCTTGGACGTTCATCACCAGCAACGCTGCAAACCCACAGCCGGTCTGCTCCGCTGCTGGTGGGCTTCTGCCCCCGCCGAACGGTGATGATGGGAGGGGAGGAAGGCAGCACCCGCCCTCCCAGGTCCCCGTCCTCTGTGGCATGGCACGGGCCAGGAAAAGCTCAGCTTTCTCACCTGGAGAGCATCGAGCTCCCAGCTCGACACCGGGATGGGGAGGAGAGGTGGGAGGGGATAAATAAATACCGTCTGAACAGTAAAATCTGGCTTGGTGCAACTGAAATAAAGCAGGCATGAAAAGGCTGACAACGGTATTTTTAAATAAGTCCAGTTTAAAACAGAACGCTGCAAATGCAGATCTAACTCATTAAAAGTAAGAGCTTTGCCAATACTTTATCAAGGCACCCTGAACAATCCAGACAGTTACAGCATAAATTACATGATGTTTTGAATTTGCATTTTCGGGTGACAGACCCTTTTAGCCTGGCTTACACTTGTGATCGCTGCAAACAACGCTCCCCAGAGCTTCTCTGTGTATTGCATATGACTTGCCTAAATTTACCAAGGACTCAGGGAGATGTGCGGAGCGTTCCCCTTAGAGCTCACAGTACAAAGCACACAGGAGAGTATGCGATATATCATGTATTCCCTTGACAAGCTGCAGCGTGATGCTGCCATAGTGGATTTGAGATAATCTGTGCTTATGAAGCCCCCATGTAATCAGGAGGGAGAAATCCTGAGAAGTGGTTTAGACCTTCACAGGAGTGAGGGACACTGCTCCCTCAAAAGCAAGACGATTGCCCAGTCCCATTTTTCTGTTGTATGCAGCCTTTGCTTTTCCTTGCTGTAGTACCATTTAAAATGTTAGCATACACAATTCTGCTTCTGTAGGAGTGCACAGAAAGAGAAGCAAAGTAAAGTACATAGGCAAAGGCTGTACATGGAAGAATAAAATGTTAGAGACTAATTACAGCACTGCTACTCAAAGAAGACAGCTCAACTGTTTAAATTTCATAGAAAGGAAAATCTAGAACAGGTTTGTCAACAGGTTTCTGAAGAGCCCAAATGACATTTCACACTTCTACAGATGCTACTCTCTAATTATTCCAATAAGACTAATGCTTAATGGGGTTTCAAAATTCTAGATGCTAATTTCAATGTTTTTAGGTTTTTTAAGTATGTAATATTGACATTTACAAGTGGCTGGGTTTATGGCACAGAGTTTTTACCCGTTAGATAAAGGTCAACATATGTGCAGAATTACCTTCAAAAAATATAAGGACAGCGGTGAACAGATCCAAATCTTTTTCCTATCAGTTAGAAATAGTTGTTCATTTACAGATCTATACTGCTAACAGTGCTTCTTTGCAATTACAGAATGCTGTCACCTGTAAGTAAAGGCAAACTATGAGCTATCTCTCCACATTCAGCCTCCACATCCAGCATATTCATACTGAATTATGCCACAGTTTGACCCATAATATGAATATATACAACAAGGAACTTTCATATACACATCCACATGTATGTGCTTGTGTACCCTAGCACATACATTATTGATAGCCAGTATAAACAGACAAGAACTCTAAAGTCTCTTCTATTCCTGCCAGTTATCTGCTATATGATCATGGACGTTTTACTTAAAAATAAAGGTGGGTGAGACCATCCACCAGTTTTATTTCTCTCCACTAATGCCTACTGGATGGTTTTTCGTATTGCTGAACATCAGAAGGGCAATTTCAGACTGTAAAATAAGTCTGACTTTATCCTCTCAAGTCTGCCAGGGTCCCCACTTGCAAAATGGAAGGTAATACTTTTCTCTATTTAGCAATAGTTACGAAAATTTAATTTAAGTTTAAAAAGAATACAGTTATAACAGGACAATCGTTATTTACTTATTTTCAATGCATTGCTTTTAGTCTATAGATAATATAAATGAACTCTTCCTTGTATGAATACTACAGTGCAAGAGACTAATTTTAGAATGAATTGCAAGCAATTCAGAAAGGTCACAATGTCCGGCAAGGAGCACCATGAGCTGGGAGTACAGGAACCTACAGCCAGTAGCAAACCGCCCTCTCTTTGATGATGAAGTAGCAAAAAATTTGGATATTACAGCTGTCGCATTGCATTGTTCTAGCAGTGTTTCCATAGAAGAAATTACTGCCAGCTTCTTTATTTTTACCCCATTACCAACCCACCTCTCTAGGGCTGCAATAAAAAATGGGAAGCAAAACTGGAGGTGGAAGGCAAGAGGGGATGGGAGATGCAGGGGAGGAAGGCATTAGCGCAGCTCCATCCTCCTGCTTCAGTGCTGCCGTGCCTGCCAGCACAGAGACAGCTGGTACACAGCAACAGCCATTGTCAATGTGCAGGAGCTATTTCCCAAGTTGTTAAAACTTTTGAGCAACAAAATGTCTAAGGATTGCATCTTGGTTATTGCAAATTTTCTTGGAAAGTATCATGTCACTGTGATTTATTATGAACTCTATCTCCTTTTTCTGTTTGTTCTCAGAATGCATCATGTTGTGGTAACATAAAGCATTTCCAGCTTGAGCATTTTTAAAGCATTTTGTGGGCATCAGTGAATTTAGGCTGGCTGGCATTATCCTTTACAGGCAGGTGAATATGATCCCCACACCTCCAGGAAACCAGGCCACGGGAACTGGACAAAGATGCAGAAGCAAAACCAGAATAGAAGTTAGGCTAGCTCACTCCTGGTTTGCAGGACATCACTCTAATTCCACCTCCCATTTCAATAAAATAATGTGTTTGTGAAAACGTGCACTTATTTTTTAATAATTTCAAAAGGTGAAGTATTATATTTATTGTTTTTATAGAGTTATTTTTATTATATTCATATAATTATAACTGCATGTACTGATACTTGGAGCAATATTTCCAGTGTTTATAATTACAGTTACATAACCTGCAATATAGCCAGAGAAGCAGTTTAAAAGTAATTTGGAATTTCATTATTGTAGCAAAGGAATGTGTAATTCTCAAAGTCTTTGCTGTTAACCAAGCAAGGCCATGTCACACAACAAAACACACAGAACTGGTTCTGTCCTGAAGTTTCCATGATGCTCTTCTTTCTAGTTTTAAGGAGTTCATGGAAGGTATGTCTCCCTTTTCTTCCCTGAGAAATTATTCTAATGTCTAAAAGAGTTGCCCTAAAAAGTGATTTTTAATTACTAGATGTTTATGTTCAAAGCATTGCTCCTTTTCCCCTGTAAATAACTGCAGAAAACAAATATTCACAGACGAGGAAGCAGCAGCAAGGACAGTGGTTTGCCCAAGACAGGTTTCCTTTGCAGCTTTGTCAAGGAGCTTGCATGGCACTTGCTGGTCCGATAGCTTGGATCCCCTTGTAATCTCATTGTTGCATTACCTCTTTAAAAAAGGAACTTAGCATCAATAAATATTTCAAATGCTTTCCCTTCCATTCGCCTCTATAGTCACCTTTCCCATGCCAGAGATGAGGAGACCAGTAATTCCACAAATGTCCATGGATCTCCACCATCCCTTGCAAGTAAGCAGGGATATTCCCACATTCAGTGTCAGCACCAACACCAAAGCAAAGTGAAAATAAGTGGCAGCTGAGTGAGCAACAGGACGGTGAGTGTGGGGCACACGGCACAGCTCCTGCACCTGAGAGGGAAGGGCTGACGGCTTTTTGCTAACGATGCGGAGGTGGAAGGATGGCTAGTCAAGCATCAAAATTCCCACAGAACAAATGGTAACACTATAGAGGTGCCATTTAATTGTATATATGGTAAAATTGTTTATCACTGGCACTCTGGAGCCTTGAATAAGATATTTATTACTTTAAATAAGTGATCGAGTCTAAAAGTACATACAGACATAGTTATGGTGCCACATCTCCAGTGGCATCAGCAGACGAGGGATGCTGCAGGGAAAGTTTCACTCTTTGGGAAACCTATAAATTCAGCGCAGTTTCCATTTGTCTCACTTTTTAAACATTAACTGGACTTGACAAAAGGTTTTTATGAGATTATAGTATTTCAACTAGGATATTTAGTATGTCAGATGTTATTAGTTTTAATCAGGCTAAAAGCAAGATGCTGACCTCAGTCTTTCACGCAGAGACAGAGCAGACATACTGCTTTCAGTCACGCGATGAAGGGACACAGCTGTGCCACTTAAGAACGTTTGATGTGTCCTTTTGTTTTATTCCCCAGTTTCTTTCCATTCCGTTTTTATAGCAATGGTTTTCATATACGGATCTATTTTTTCATTGATTACAATGAATAGAATTCCTGATAGGGCATGTTTGAATTGCCTTAATTAGAATCTCGCGAGGAAGAATTTACTAAAAATCTTACCGTGCCGAAGTTTTGACCCTAAAATACTTTCATAGTGTTTTCTCCTCAATCGTAGAGAAACAGAAGATAAGGATTTTCAAATATGTTGGGAATTCATTTGAGGATGAACAGTGGTTTTGCACCTCCTTCACAAGACTTCACTAAATATTTAGATTAAAACCCTTTTTGCAAGATAAAACCACCATGTTCTAGATCTACTCTGCAACAGGTACGGTATTTTCAACATCCTCTTTTAAATCTCGGTGATGAAAAAGATGACACTCTGAGTAAGAGTTGCAGAGATTGGTCTCCATCACACTCCAAGTGACTGTCTTTGTTAACATCACTCCAAGCAAAAATTAAACTTTGAAACATGGGACACCTTTTTTTCTCCTGACAACTGACAGTCTAACACTACAGAAGTGGAAATAACAGGAAATCCAATGAAAAAAAAGATCAGATAAATCACAGTAATCACAGTGATCACAGTGACAGGCAGCAGAAAGCTCAATAAAATATACTGCTTACTCAGGGTACAGAGTTCCAAAAACGCTTGAAATGTGGAAATGATGGCAATGAATAACAAAATAATTACTATCTCAGTTTTTCCAGACCAGCCCAATTGCCTTTAATTGAGTGAACAGGATGGCGAAGACGCAGTCAGAAGAACACGTACTTCTATGTAACCAAACCCTTAAAAATGCTATAAGCCAAATTTTAGGTCTTTAAAATAATACTCCTGCAGTTCGCTACAGTTACGAAATAACATTTTGGAGGATTGGTTCAAATAAAATTGCACTTGGATAAAGTAATTGTAATTAAGATCTCTGCATTGCCACACTGTCTTTTCAGGTGACAACTGTATTTCTGAGGTAGTACAATGGAAAAAACAGCATTTCAGTTTTAGTCTTCCAAGCAAGTCTTGCAATGAGTGTTGACTCTTTCTTGAGTGAAATTATCAGGATATTTGCTATTGAGTTCGGTGGGAGCGGCATATTCAATAGATATGAAATCTTTAAGAAGACATATTCGATAAATAGAAAATCTTTAAAAAGGAGTAGGTTTGGCAGCCTTGATAATTTCTTGCGTTATACGACGCAATCGCACATCACATTCTGCTATGAGTGAGTTTTGCTACTGGACTCCCATAGCTCCCCAAACACAGCCAGACCCTCGACGTCGTGGAGTCAGCACCTTCTCCCTGCTCGTGGCCAGCGCAGCGCTAAGGCTCAGGCAGGGGGTAAGCTGTCAGAGCTCTAGAAACGCTTGGTAAGGCGACCCACAATCCTCTCCGAGTGGTACTAACCATGAAATTGTTTTCACATTTTCAAGGCAAACACTCCTGATTTTAAATTCCTTAACAGAAGCCTTTTCGTTGAGATGTGAAAGACTACGGAGGTTATCTTCACTTTAATGAAAAAGGAATAAAAATTAAAAAAAAAAAGCTGCCCCAAGAGTTTGTATTCATATCATCCACTTTAGATCATTCTAATGCAGAGTAATAGATTTGACCTGTATCTGCCTTAATGGCAGTAAAAAACAGAAAAGACCCACTGTGCAGAGCAGACGCAGCCACCAGCTCACTCTTCAATAAATTCTCATTCTGAATTGGCTTGCTTTCCAAAATAATTTCTAAATTTTTTCTTTCTAAAAGTTTCATAATCCTTTTTACAACTTGGGTTTCACACAACATTTCCAACAGGTTTTTTGTTTTATTTGAGGGAGCTCTCCTGTTTGTAAGGTGGGAGCTTACCAGACCAATGATTTAGAAAGTCGAAGATGCTGTGCCCAGCAGGAAGCTTATGCACCTCTCCAGTTTGGTAGAGGAGGGGATGAAGAACCTAACTAACCTAACAAATGCAAAGCTCAGAATTTAATAATCTACATTTTTGCCCGTCGCATGAGATTATGATGTTCTTTAACCTAAGTTGTTGGGTTTTTTTGCTTTGCCCCTTATTTTTTCCTCCTTACTTCTGCTTCTGGCGTTGCCGTATAATGCAAGAAGTTGCTGAAAGACACTTTGGACTCTGCTGAACACACCTTTTGCAAGACTCTCACAGGTCACAAAACATCTCGTTCAACTTAATTCAAATGTAACAGAACTAATATACTTCGGGCCAGAGAGCAAATGATTATTTTGTGTAGATTATCCTTTGCCTGCAGATTTCAGAAGATGAAAATTTCAGGCTGATAATGGACATTAAGTTGCAGTCATGACTGTAAAGCACCTCGAACCCTGCAGAATTATGAGTTTCAGATTAGTATAGCCCTGTTCTACTTCAGATAAACTTTTCCTAATTTACATCCTTGTAAATGAGATCACCTGCTAATGCAAACATTTTCCACGATTTAAGTGCGTTAAAGAAGGGGAAAAGCCATTCATACATATTGTAGAGGGAGAGATCCCCTGCAGCTCTTTCGAATGCCATGAGAGGTACAAATGTGGGAGGAATTTAATGAATGGATGAAAAATACAAATCCTGGAGAAAACACTCTGATTGGTCATTAATGATGCATTAATGATTGTGGATGCAGCCCTTGGTAACGGCAAGTCCAAGTATGCTGTTTGCTGGAGTGGGTCGTTTGTTCGACTGAGGGGCCTCTATCATTGAGCAAATCTCACTCAGCCACCTCCAGCTCCGGAACAATTTTCCTAAGTCTTTTTCTTCTTGTGCTGAGCAGGAACAAGATGATAACAGTGGCTGGCACTAGCGAGTTAATTTTATAACGAAAACTGACATACTACTTGAGTGCTAGCAATTTAAAAGAGTAATGGATTGTCAGTTTTAGCTGGAAAGTGGTTGTTATATGATTTTAGAAGTCTTCTGCATATTTATTTTGTCCCACTTTAAATAAATTTGGGTAACATTTATCTCGTTAGCTCCAAATGCAAGTCCCTCTTGGCCTGATTGAGGAAACAAATTAGACTTTGCAAACATTGCAAAGACTAAATCAATACATTAATATTTAGGGGACATTAAGGCGGTTTATTAAACAGAAAAAGGGCCTTGAGTATTACTTTGGAAATATGATCCATGTTTAAATAAAAAACATAGGTTGCAGTTTCTGACTGAATCTATAAATCACATTTACATAAATAACTGAATTATTTACATGCACACCATGTCAAGTGCAGAGTACATACAGAAATGAGACGACGCAGAGAGGGCAGGACAGGAGCAAGTGCCGTGTCTCACACGCACAGGGTCTGTCCCGGGAGGAGCCCCAGACGTGCCTGGCACAGGCTAGATGAAAATAAAAATTACGATGCCACGTAGCTAAGGTAAGGAAGTTGTCGTGTCACCAGCTCCCCAGCATCAGCGTTTTGGTACTGATGGAAAGCACTGCTGGAAGCAGGAGCCAGGTCCCTGCGGGACAGGGAAGGCAGAGGGTGCAGTGGGGGTCGGCAAGGGCCACGGAGACGGTGGGGAACTGGAGACAGGGGGTGGCAAAGGGAATCAGACCTGTTATCTACACCTCAGATCCTAAACCATGGACCTATTTGAGCCGTGCATCCGTGACAGACCAAAATACAGCCTTGAAAACACCCTCCTCGACCCAGACTGTGCCAGCAGGTCCCGGCACTGCTGTCGCCAGGAGCATCACCAGGCTCCTTGTTCACGTTTAAGGAGACAAATGGAGCTGTCAGATCCTTAATCCCGTCATTAGGAAGACCACGGTCACAAACCTCGCTCAGCAGCATCATGGTCACCCCTGCCCCACCAGCCCCCATGGGAACCGCTGCCCCGAACCCGGGCCACTCTCCCTCGACAGCCCATCCAGGACGCGATGGGGACCAGCACCTTCCCCTCACCTCACATTAAAATTCACGGATGGCTAAGTTATATTTGGCTAGTCTTGTAAAAGTGCTCTCCCTTAGCCAGTATGTTTGCTCTCCCTTCCTTGGACCCACACCAACAGTATTAATAAAGCATAACAAAATTCTTCCCGAGCCCTCATTTTGCTAGGTTAAACAAAGCAATCTCCTTCAGACGTGTTCTTTATTCTCCTAATCATCCTGGTAGCCCTCTCCTGGTGGCCGAGGTCCCTTTGAAGACCCTGTTCTGGCCTCTATCTCCCTGCAGTCACAAACCAGCAGCCCGACCTGCCCTTTCCCCGCACGGTGCGGTAACATCATTACTGCGTCCTGACACACGGAGAGAGCGGCAGACTTCGGGCTGTGACCTGTCGCTCTGCCCCGTGGCAAAATTAATTCTCAAGGACATTGGTAAACATGTCTTAATATTTTTGCAAATTGAAAGGGAAACACAGCTTGGAGGACACAATTTAAACTTTGGTAGAATAAATGTCATATTAGAAATGGCAGAAATTGCAACCTTTTGCTAGAAAAATTATGAGCAACAGTGTTTGGTAAGAGGTATTTCATTTTTTTACTTTACTGTGGCAAACATCTGATGTTTAAATCATCTGCACTTCATGACTTTGCAGATCAAGCATCTGGCACTGAGGTAGACTGAGTTGATTACAAACTCCTACCTTCTAAACTTTAATTAATTACACCATAATTCTCACTTCTTTTTAATAAGGTCACTGAAATAAAGTTAACTGGATTATCTTCCTCTCTTTCAAGTGATTTTTACTTCACTGATGTAAATGTGGGCCAAAGACACATTAGGCTTTTTTCTTTTTTAACAACTATCTTGATTAGTTTTCTTGGTACAAAAAGGTGTGACTATGTAATAAGTAACAGTGATCTAGACTCAACCTGGCGGTCTTGTTAAGGTGCTGAGCCGGGATTTGGGAGACTGAAACTCAGCTTCAAGCTCTGCCAGAGATTCCTGATGGACTGTGGCCAAACCCCAGTAGGTCTCACTGCTCCCTCAATCTGTGCATGGGACAGCGATGGAGAGGCTGCTGCTTCCCTTCAGCCTTGGTTATTTACTGATCATGTTTCCTTTCTATGTTTTACTCATGGAAATTAAGGCATCTTTAACGAATTAAGATGTGTTTATTCTCTGAAACACCTACATGAATATGTTCAGAAATTGCCAGCCCAAATAGCAGAGAAGAGGACATTCAAAATGATAGCTACTGGATCTGTGTGTATAGAAAGACCTCACACACACAGGAAAAAAGAAATAAAGTGAGAGAGTTGGATTTACACGGCTTTTAAAGTGGAGTTTCACAGCAAATAATTTTGCAGTCTGGAGTTTGAACCTATTTGGGAGCTTATGATCAGATGTAAGTCTTTATTCATTTAATTTGTGACACAATGCACACACCCCTGGCTCTTCCAGCTCTGCTGTTTTCAGCAGGAGAACGTCTTCTTTCAACATTACTCGACAGAATACAGCCTGTAGGGCAGAGGAATTTTAAAGGGCTAAGACTTTGCTTTTAAATTTTCTTTTCCTCCTATTATTTCATGTGCTGCTCTAGGTCTGCTGCTGATCATTTATTCACAATGTAAAAGGAAACCCAGCCCTTTGACTGAACGATTTTACTTTGGCAAAAGACCCGCTTTTCCCTTCATTTATTTCTCCCCAATAGCAGAAGTTGTTTCTAATCTTGAAATACAAAGCCATGAACAATATTGAAAGGAGACATAAAACTGCTTCCATAAAATGTTATTATATCATCCCTATGAACCCTATTCAGCAGGAAAGGATATATAAGCTTATAGCACCAATTAGCTGTTTGATGTTGCCTTTACAGTCTCGGTTACTCTCAGACAGGTCAATCTCCATCTCAAAGGATGCATGAATCTTGCATCCTTACCTCCCGAGTCTCAGCACAGGGAAGGTGAAGCGATGGCTTTATTAGCAGAGTAAGTACGAAGCGACCCGATTAAAAGTGCTTACACGCACAAGTCCCATTCAGGTCCACTGGACAGATAACGACAGTAGTAAGGGTGATGCAGGTCGCTCTAAATTACCGGGCAAACCCCAATGTTGATTCAAGGCGGGATCCCACCTGTGCGGGATCAGCGACTGGACTGGCGTGACTCGCATCCGATCCACTGAGCAACCACTGCACGGCTGATAATTATTAGTATCTGCAGGAGCATGTACATAAAGATATGAGCTGGAATGGAAAGAAATGGCCACAGTCATCACTGAGATGGGATGGGGCATCCTCCAGAGCTGTTGATCCTGCTGTGCTGCTCAGTGGATGCAGGACCTCTCTCTACAAGCAGGGAGCTCAGCGGCTTGCCCTTCTTGCTAAGTGCTAAGAGAACTACACAGGAAAAAATACAGGAAGAGTGATTTTTTTTAACTTTATCTTGAAAATGGCTCACTTCTGGCTATGCTTCATGGAGCTAGTCCCTACTTCCTACATAGAATATAACTGAAATAATATTGGTGTAACACTCTACCTCCCCCCCTCCCAACTGAAATAATAATTGATACTGTCACAGCTTCTTCATTCCAGCTTCCCAGTCCGATAGCGTACAAATACTTCTGCAATCCCTGAACAACCCCCGCAAGTAAAGAGTACGTTTATGGGTCTTCACGCAACAGCTGCCTCTGAGGAAGGTTATAAAAATGACTAAGTGATGGCTTTTTGGCTGTACTAATAAAATAACGTTCTTTATACAACAAATACACTTAGCTCTTACAAAGCAACAGCCTAACATTCTTGCAAACCATTGGGGTCTAAAGGTTCAGTGGTTGAGAATAATTAGTTTGAGAAGCATTTCATACACGTTATTTGTAAGGGATTTTGGTGTGCCATATGGATTAATAGAGATTGCCATTTGAATTCTTCTGTTTTATATTCATTGCTTTATTACTCATAAAAATGCAAAAGAAAATGTTAATGATGATTACACCAAAGACTAATAAGTTAAAGCCTTAGGTTATACTTTGCATTTCTGAAGATATAACTGCAATTGCTTAATAATTATGCATATTTTTAACTATTGAGTTATTATTTCTCTATACGCTTGTAGTTAGCCTAATTAATTTTAAGCTCCTGTTTATATGTTTTATACATGCAATTAATTTCCAACTTTTTTTTTAGCCCCTTGCACGAGGGCATTAACTATTACAAAGACAATCAAAACTAAGAATTGTTCACCCTGGAACAATACAATAAATATTACCTCCATGTATGTAAAACTGTCACTGTTGTTCTGCAGTGCTTATAACAAAAACTGTCTCACGGAAATAAATGGACTGTTCTTAGAAACAATATTGGGATCTTAGTTATTTCTGTGAGAAAACTGCTCTGGAAGAAACAAAACCTATGGATTTTAATGCAAAATCAGCTTACTTTGTCTTCACTTGTTTATTTTGGTTTTAATGAATTTATATTAAATTTCTGAATCTAACAGAATTTCTATTTCTATGTTTGAAAAATTGGTTTATGCATTCTAGCTTTGCTTTTTTTAAGCTGATGAGTTAATTCTTGTTTTTATGACAATGCTTCTGATGGCACACACCAGAGAAGACACTTGCAGTGCTCAAATACTGCATCTTTTAAATGCCACTAAAATTTACAGAAAAATTCATACTTAAAGCTTCATGTGGGTAGGACACATCCACGCGGGTGGGTAAGCTGAGCGCCATGGGAACAGCAAGAAGACCTTCGGGGCTGTGGGGCTGCTGATGGGGTATGAAGTGCTCCGGTGAATCCCTCCCTGCGGCCGAGCCGTGCCGGGAAGGGGACAAGCTTTCCGAGGAGTGACCCGCCACCCTGCCTGCTGACGCAGGAGCACCGTGGGGTGAAGCGGTTTTGTGCTTTCTCCCAGGCTGCCCTCGAGGAACTGCCTCAGAAGGAGCCCACAAACCCATTCATTTTCCTCCTTTGCAACTCTCATCAAAATAGTCCTGTAGGAAATTTGGAGCCGGGCTGTTGGGGTGCGGGGGCAGCTGATGGCCATGCCACCTGCAAACTGTGTATGACAGATTGCGCTCTGGCATCTATCTCGCTGCATCCATCAGGCGTCTTTTATGTGATTCTTTTATTGCATGATCATCAAAGCATGTCTGGTGGCTTGTTCCGTCCCCAAGGACAGCTGGGTCCTGATCCCCAGTGACCCTTCCATGGCCTGCTGCAGTAGCGGCACTGGCTATTTCTGAACACATCTTGGCATCACAAAGGAAACGAGGATGTTTCTGGCAATATTTGGTCACCTTCTGTGAACTCAGCACCTGAGTATTCACTTTTACATGGTGACTAGGCTGAATTACCATGCAAAACAACCAAATTCTGAGCCATGCAGGAGACCTGTACCAAACTGACAGATAACTGCACGGTACCATTGCCGGGAACTGGACTATTTTCCTCTTATATTTTTACATCTTGTTCAATTGCCAGAAGAGTAGGAGTGAGGATTTAAAGCTGATTTTGGCAAGTTGGAGACCCTTCTGGGCTAATTATCTATTTGCAGGGGCCCGAAGCCAATGGCATAGAGAGTCTATGGCTACATACATCCAAGAAAAAAGAAAGAAAAAAAAGCCTTAAAACGTGCTTAGCTGATGCTTCCCATCTACAAACACAGGCTTTTCTAGTACATCTCCAATAACAATTTGCAACTGGTTTAAACACATACCTTGTACAGTTAAGTGCACCTGCATCGTTCTAGGAGTGTGTTGAGTTTGCACAGAACAAGTGTATGGACCGTCATCTGTCACGTCTACGTCCTGTATCTGCAGGCTATATTCTCTTCTATTTGCTGTTGCGATTGAAACTCGAGGATCTACTGACCACTTATCACTTCCAGCAAAAATAATACTCGACCGATTCAGCCAGGCACCTTTTGAAGCTCCATCTTCCAAGTAACACCTGGGAAAAAAGGTGAAACCGTAAGTAAGAAAATGTAGGAGCTTTTACATACCATTAACTTGCTATTGATTTTGAGACTGAATACAGCTATAATATATTGGAGTTGAACCTCAAAACATGAGTCATTTGTTAATTCATAATAAAACCAAAAGCCTATCTTACAAACACACAACAAACATAGATATATTTTTCTGCTATGTTCTTCCTGTCTGATTTTCCTGCTGTGAGCGGTCAGTGGAGCAGTAAGTAGAAAGTCTCAGCTATTTCTGGACTGGACTTAATGACTTCATTGGAGCAGCCCTTTCTGCTCCAGTTTCAGCTCGTAAGGATCAGGAGTCGGCATGTGCGCCTGTGCAAAAGTACCACCCTTTTCCTAAGACATTAAACTTCTGCTTGCTTACTTAAGGAACCAAGGGACTTTTTCCACCAAAATCTCTAATGACAACTTAGTATCCAAAACATTATTTTTGCTTTTCAAAAGGTTATTATATTTGTCATTGCTAATCTTATACTCAAGACATTCAACGTATGTTTAAAGCAAACATACACTCAATTAGCATGGATTTCCCTGCTGACAACAATGAAATATAGCATAGTTCTACTAACTATTTTTTAAAATATCTTTGGTATGGTAGTGACTCAAATGAATGTGATTTGTTTATTATGCCATACTTTAGCTTTTTTTCAGTTATTATCAGAACAATAACAAAAAATAGTGTTCTTTGGGGTGCAATAGCTACTTTAATTGGAACTTGGTGAAAAACAACACCCCTACAATCCGAAGTGAATGCACCCCAGACAGATTCCTTTCCTTCTAAATTTTAGTTCAAAAATATTCCTCCATAAAGACTTTATATTTTTTTAAAATGAGTACCAAGTACAGCTGGAGAATGAAAACATGTATATCAGAAGAGTTTGACAGCATTTCTACACAACATCTTGGGGGTTTGAACATGGCACTGTCGATTGCGAGGGAATTGCGAGCTGAAGGTGCCGGTGTAGGTACTGCAAACTGAAACTAATCTGTTGAGAAATATAAAGAACAAGGTATATTGCAAAATCTAATTTGTAGTCCGTTTCACCAGCTGTAGAATCAAAAAGCAGTAGCAGTATTAAAGGTCAATGTTAATTGAAAATCTTTTCTGTAGATATGCAACCAAAAAAAAAGCCACCCAGGCGTAAGAGAAGCATAACCTTCTACTAAGGTAATTAGGCACTGCAATATGCTGCTGTTGTCAATATTTTGCATCGCGTATTAGGCAACATTTGTAATTTCTCTCTAAAATAGCTTTCCATCTTAAGTTGCTCACTTGCACACTGGGATGGGGAGAACCGCACTGCGAAGGATACTATTAAATGTCACTGACAAGCCCTAAGAACAGCATGGCATCAAGCACAATTGCTAAAACTTTGTGGAAAAAGCGGTGAGAAGCCGGTGAATAATTTTGAGAGCACTTCTTAGCACAGCAAAGTAAATAAGAAGGAAAGCAGATGTTTGTGGGGGTGGGATCCCCGCAGAGGCGAGCCGTGCGATGCTCCCGAACCCCGGACGGGCAGAGCGGTGGCCGGGGGGAGCGGGCTGATGCCGCAGGACACAAAGCTGCACCGGCGCTGAGGAACCCCGCTCGCTGCTGGAGCTGAAGGAGCGGCCACTCAGCGGCACGCAGGCTGGTAGGATAGAAACGGTCCCAGGAGATGCTCTAGTTTTCAATGTGACTGATAGCTTTGGAGTAGCCATCGAACTTCTCTGTCGTCTGGAAAGAGTGGAGTGACACTGGTGACAGGTGGGAGAGCAGGAGACAGAAAGGACGCTAAAGACCACTTCTCAATCCCACGGGCATTTTAACTGCGTGTTCCGCTGATGCTTGGGCGATGCAGCCTCTAATCTACTTAGCGGTGGTTGACAGTGGAAGCAATTGCTAGGCACGACAGCCTTGGGACGCCCTCCTGAACTTCAGCCACAGCAATGATTTTTGTGAGCAGCTGCCCTGGTTTCAGCTGGGGTAGAGTCAATTGTCTTCCATACAGTGTTATGTTTCGGATTCAGTATGAGAAGAATGTTGATAACACACTGGTGTTTTCAGTTGTTGCCAAGTAATGTTTAGACTAAGTCAAGGGTTTTTCAGCTTCCCCTGCCCAGCCAGCAAGAAAGCTGGAGGGCCACAAGGAGTTGGGAGGGGGGACAGCCAGGGCAGCTGACCCAAACTGGCCAGAGGGGTATTCCATACCACGTGATGTCATGCCCAGTATATAAACGGGGGGGGAGCTGGCCTGGCCAGTTGAATCTCTGCTCAGGAACTAACTGGGCATCAGTTGGCGAGTGATGAGCAATTGCATTGTGCATCGCTTGGTTTGTATATTCCAATTCTTTTATTATTATTATTGTCATTGTATTGATGTTGTTATTATTATCATTATTATTTTCTTCCTTTCTGTCCTATTAAACTGTTCTTATGTCAACCCACAAGTTTTACTTTTTTTTCCCCAATTCTCTCCCCCATCCCACTGCGGCGGGGTGGGGAGTGAGCAAGCGAGTGGCTGCGTGCTGCTTAGTTGCTGGCTGGGGTTAAAGCACGACAGCAGCCAGGAAAACTCATGAAAGAGCAGCAGGTGAGGAAAGAAAACATAATAATGGGAAGAAAGCCAGTAAAGAGCAGAGCAGAGGACTTTGTGAAGTATGAGAATACAACAAGAATACAAACACTGGAGATACTTCAAGTACCACCTTGCCATAGACCCAGAAATATTTGTCATAAAAGGAGGAGGACTGGAGAGAGATGAGACCTGAGCAAAAGAAAACGTTGATAGTCTGGGTAGAGAGCATGGGAAAACAGGGCTGGGAGAAGGGTGTCCAGGAGGAACGGCCAGCAAGGAGAGTCCTTCTCGGTGGCTGAGACGTGAGGGGATGAAAGAACAGAGAGAGCATGCAGAAAGAGCTTTATTTCTATGAGCTGATAAAAAAGACAGACCCTGTCTGGACTGAGGTTAAGGATATTTAACTATGGCTCAAAAACTAAATGAGCATTATACTCCAGTTTTCCACAAAGAAGGTGACATCCAGCATGTGGGAAAAGGCAGAGCAGCTAATGGAGTCAAGGGCAGAGAAGAACCTTAATGGAGTCACGTTTGAGAGCATGAAACTGCAAATCCAGGAGCATGTGGGTTTTTTTTAAACAAACTGAAAGTGATGCTATGTGACTGGGAAATCGTAAATGTATTATCTACATTTAAGGAAAAGTGGAGAGTGAATCAGGCAAATTTCAGGCTAACCACCATGCCCACAATAGAATTTAAGGCTTTAAAACAACTTTAGAAGTTGAAGGAAGGTAATACAAAGTGCAACAGACTAATGAGACATTTTTATTTGATAAAGCATTTTTTTACATGAACGAAATCCAACAGAAAAAGAGAATGCAATAGATCTCATCTCTTTGATAAAACATTAAAACAGCACAACTATGGAAACTGTCAGGTGGGAGAAAATGGTGATTTCATAGCTGAAGCATATGGTGGTATTGTTTAAGGGGAAAAATGACATTCCCTTCAGGAATAAGAAACTAGAAGCATCAGGCTGAAATTCTTCGGAAATGGATCATGAATATAACCATTCATTTAATTAATGGTCTCAACATGACACCTGAAAGAATTCTGCAAGAAGCTGCATACGATATGGGATAAAAAATCACAGTTTATATAGCAGAGAATTGGGATGTCATGGGGAAGCATCACTTTGAGGACGGGAGAGCACAGCTGACATCTGTGAATCCCTGCAGGAGGAGTTTTGTGGGGTCTGGTCCCATTCGGAGAAGGCAAGGAGCCGCTTTCAAAGTCTTATGAACATTTTCAAATTGATTCTAATGAACAGAAGACTGGGGAGAAGCAGGGAAACCTCAGATTCACTGACATTTTTCTACAGTGCATTTCTTTTCTACTGGCATTTCTGCAGCAGCTGGATAGAGTCAGTTATAAATGAACATTTTTGAAGGTAGCCCATAGTTTCAGTGACTGGTTACCATTTTCCTTAACTCCCTCATTTTTACACACGCATGCATCCAAAAACATGCAAGAAAGCGTTAGCACTATGGCTTCTTCCCACGGAAGAGAAAACCAGCCTCCTCCTCTCCCAGCACACAAAACCAGCCTCCAATTCCCTGCTGCCTGTGAAGCTTGTAAGAAAGAAAATTAGCCTTGCTTAAAAAAAAAAAAAAAGAATGCAAGTTGAAATTTTTGGTTATTAATTAAAAGACAAAAGTGCAATTCTTATCAGATGTGAAGCGAAGCACATGAAAAGCATGCTGAGAAGGGCAGTGCTCAGGGACGCCGTCACGGCAGCTCCAAAGCATCCTCACAACCTCCTCACGGCACGTGCTCCGAAAGCCCCAAAGGCTGCCGAAAACTTCCCATATAAACACAGCCCTTTTGATATCAAGGCTTTCCTCCTGAGAAAAGGCAAGATACACCAGTGCAGAAATGAACATGAGACCTCTTGCTGTTTTATTTGATATACAAAGGTATTTTCTCAAAATAACTTTCTAAAACAAATAAGAATTTTTTTTTATTAATTTGTAGGTGCATGGTTATCATGGACAGAGATGAAAACCTGCAAAACCCAACTTTCTTCTATGTCCCACTAATTAGCAAAAAGTATGCCGTCTATGATTGCCGTATAAAACACGAAAACCAAGGACTAAAAATGCAACATATGTTTAGTTGTTGAGGAGGATTTTCAAGTTTGATGAAAAAATAAGTCACAAAAGGTATTTCTAAAAATGTAACTAGGAGAAAACATTTCAGTCTTGTTCAGACCCTGAAGAAGAATGTTGTACTGTGGAAGCACATTGGCTTCAAACTCAAAATGATATTCCAAATAAGGTTCTTTGAAAATAGGTTAAATATTTTACCTCAGACAGGCTCCTTCAACAGCCCAAAGCAGTCTTTTCTCTACATTTACTCAAAAGCCATGCAAGTTCCCTAACACTGTGGAAGTGAACTGATTTGAAAATGCTGCAGAATTTGGCTGAAATATTTTGCACAGGATAGCCTTCAAATTAAATAGCAGTCAAGATGCTGTATTTTCCCATTACGCACATGAGATGCAACAGATAAAGTGCATATTTACTCCATGGAAGAAGCAATCAAATGATTCACCTCAGAAATGTTTTCTAATCTAACAAATTTAATCCCTTGCTGTTTGCAAATCACTTCTCATTTCTGAAAATGCATTTGTTGCTCAAAAGTATTCTGCAGGCAGCTTGGACTACACATTCACCCACGTGTGTTGACGGGCCATTGGAGGCGATGCTTCTTCACTGTAGTTATTGCAGAGGAACAGAAATAAGGACAAATAAGGATTTTTTGCCCTTTAAATGAAGGCTGGGTCTTGTTTTTCCCCATACCTTTATAATTTTCTATGAAAGAGCAGTCTTTCCACATATGTTTTGTGTGACTTAACCAACCAATTTGTATGGATGAACATTTGCAAAGGACAAACACCGAGAACAACAAAAATCCGAACCCCAAGCAAGCCCGTGGGATCTGACCGGTGCGCGTGGACTCAGACTGCAATACCACAGCCGACCTCCTACACAACCTCTGCATTTCCCCCTACAATTGCTTTTCTCACATACTCGGTCTCTGGATGCACTTTTTCATTTTAACTAAGAACAGCATTTTAACATTATTTTTTAAGCCACGGGTAATGAGAGATAACCCTATATTGTTTTCATTGCACGAACATGAACATATCTAGAAACGTAACGGCTCTTTTGACTGAAACCCCACAAGGGTTCCGCTCCGAGGAGAAGACAAACTGCCTCGCTGCACACGCGCGCTCTCCCCGTCCGTACCCCTCTCCGCCCCGCTGCGCCGGCAGGGATCGGGGCACCCTCACTGACAACCCGGGCATCTCGTGAGCGAGGGCTGGGGGGAAAAACAGCAAGACCTGGCAAAGCAGAGCAGTGAGAACCACCGGGAGCCCAGCTGAACGGGGCCGCTTGCCCCGGCTGCCCCGGGGTGCAGCTCCGCGGGGCGGTGCGAAGCCCACGTCTGCGCCCGGGTGTGCGTGCACAGGATGACCAAAGCCCTCTGCGAGAACCTCTGTTTCCTTAAGACTGCAGCAGTCTCGCTGAGCAAAGTACGTTACAAATCCTAAAACAGGAGTCGCCAAGCTAAGTTTTACTAAAAACCTAAAATTTGGGTTTGCACTCCAGAAAGGTTTGCCTGTTAAGTCTTGCAAACATTTCAGGAAACTTAAACACAACTTTTCGGCAAACCTGAGAAGCGAGTTTGAGCAGAGTTTTGATTTCATGTGAACACATGAAGAACAGGCAGCCTTCCACCACAGTTCCCTCAGGATGAGCCTGAGCCTCAAGCTAAGAGCCCAACTCTCAACTTCTCCTAGTTTTAAGTGCTGTAAATACATCGAATAACGATGCCAGATCAATGCACAGTTCTAGACCAGCACACACAAATCCCCATGGGATCACATTATTGAAGGTGCAGAGTTGCTCTTGCCAGGGGTCTCCTGAGGGAGCCGCGGTTGGTCACCACCCATCGCTGGTGGACAATTCAAGCCAAAGCATGCTGATGTTTAATAAAGTCCAACAACAGAACACGTCTTACAGAAATATATGGGAAATAGTTTACTGAAAAGATGACAACTAGTAGAAACTGCAAATATTAGTGGCCTTCCCTCTCCTCCCCCTTTATTCTCTTTCCTTAAATTTTGTTTATTTTTAAACTTCCTGCGCATCATGGCAGCCTCTTCTCCAATGGAATTTTTAAAATCTATGCATAGGACCAATTATTTTTAGAAGTTAATAATAACACTGCAGGACAATTAAAGAAAGCGTAACAATCATTAAATAAAAATGACTTTTGCTCTTTTTACCTTTACATTGCTTGGAAATGTATTGATTAAACTATAGCTGAAGTCAGAAGATAATTATTCCATTTTTACACTTAGAAGATTGGAAAAAAGAACCATTTATTTCTTAACTGATGATTGTAATCAGAAATTCTCTACCCAACAAGCATAAAAAATAGATTTTAATGTTAGCTGTCATATATGGCTGAAGGTATTTTATTATTTTTCTGATCATTATTAATGGGGATGATCTTCTGTAATTTGTAAGTACAGAAAAATATAGTCTCACACAGCTTCCTTAAAGTTTTTAATCCTCTCTTTTTGATACCTCCCACTCTCCTAGTTCTCTAGTCTATTATTTCCCCATAATTAAAAGATAGACCTATTAATCTTAGTAAAAAACAGTTCTTCTCAGTTGCTTAATTAAAACTGCACACGGTCTCTTTCTACAAGAGCCTTCCTAGTGCAGCCAGGGCTGGAGCGCCCACCTCACTGCCCTTGAAACAAACCGCACGGGATTGCGCGCAAAGCTTTCTGACGTTCCATATATCGCATGAACTTTTGACGTATGCCTATCTCCAAACAGCCTTCAGTACACTCTCTGGGGTTACATCCGCATAGTACTTGGGCAGTACTTAAAATGAAAAAAATCTTCATTCCAGTAGGACCGAAAGCTACCATTATCCTCACTTCTTGTGCAACTACTCACTTGACCCAGACTGCAAAGCCAAAAGGATAAGTAAGTCAAAAACTGTCTTACAAATATGTAGGCAAATTCAAGCCATGCAACCCTTTAAGTACACCCATTCAGGCCCACGAGGCTCCATTTCGTGCTCCCACCCCATCCGTCTCTGCTCCGCTCCCTCCCCAGGTGGGACTGTGGGGGGTTGAGCACGAGGAGCTGCGGGAGAGCCGAAGGTCCGGGAAAGGCCACCCGGGGCTCCTGGGCCGCCCAGCTTCAGAGTCATTCAAAACACATCTGTGACTGGGAGGAGACACCAAGTGACTTACTGTGAGACGCTTCCTCCATAGAACACGTCCCCTAAATGGTAGGACACATACTCCAGGTCAGAATATGATTCATTTCTGTGTAGGCTGTGTCTCCAAAACCAGTAATCCTGTTGCAGTTCAGGTTAAAAGTTCCATCTCATTTACAGAAAGTCCTGGAATCCCTTTCTTTTCCCTGAAAACCTAGAAGAATTTGACTTGAGAATTCTTACAGTTTTATATAGCTGGTGCTTTGGGTGCTGGCGGAGCTGACTGTAACACCCACGAGGGATGACAGCATCCCTTTTCTACCACCCTGCAGTGGGTGAGTGTTCACCAAAGCAGATGTGAAGCACTTAACAGAGTTGTTATTGCTTACTACAGCAACTTTTTTTCCAGTGAAATTGGTTTTGGCATTGCATTACAGCCACTTTCCTCAGAACATGGAATACCTTTGCAAAAACAGTGTCGCTAAAATTTTTCTGCTTTAAAGGAGATTGGCTTTGAGCTAAGCAGCAAGGGGAGAGAGAAACACCAGGGTCAGGGTTCAGCCTAGAAAAATACCTAGAAGCCCAGAACATAAAATGATACATCCAAGCTCCAGAACCAGAAAATCACAGCAGAAACCTGCTAAGAACTTTTGCAAAGTCCTTTTACTGATGATCTGATAAATGTCTTCTCCGGGTTCTCCACGGATTCTTACGAATAACATCTTAAAAGTTTGTTACGCTAAGGAAACTTCTCCAAACAATAAAAATAACTCAGGTGCAATTATAGGTGTTCCTTTTACTTTTGTGATCAAAATGAGTTTTCTCACGTCTACTATAGCCCAAAGCTTGGAATTCTGCATAAAAAACTGCGCAGCTGCTCACTATCATCACAGCTTTTTTCTGATTTTATTTACAGAACAGTCTCAGACCGTCAGGGAGCTGATGCATCGATGGCCGGTGACGGGGCTGGTGCACACCGAGCCCCGGCTGCCTCCATGCCCCAAGCTCGAGATCCGCCTCCAGCAGCGCGTGTGCCGGTACAAGCTCAGTGTATTCACAGTGTAAAGATGCTGCAGCCCCAACTTCACCATTTTCTCAGGGAGTTAACCTGCACTACCCACTGCCAGGCCTGGAAGAGTGAGCACAAGGATGGGGAGGTCGCCTGGGGAGCAGACTTGGCCAGCGCTCAGCTGCAGCCGCTGGAGCTAAATTATCTCCGAAGTGTAGCAAGCATTAAATATTACAGAGGAATTGCACCTGGGAAGCCAGGCATATAGGATATTAATAACAAGAAAGACTTAACAGAGTTTAAAAATCTTAATCTTAGGAAGACCTTTTCATTTTTCCCCAAGAAGCAACGCTATTTATGAAACATGCAAATGTTAAAATTATCCTGCAGAGGGAGACTGTTCTGTTGTGAATGGGACAGAAACCTGCACAGGCGCTTTCTGGAAAGTCTGGTGAACAGGAGTTATGTAAAACAGGGGAGACAAGCAGTTGTTTTAAAACAGTTTAAAATCAGAACCCCAAAACTCTGTCTCACAGCAGCCAAAACAGACCTAAAACAAACAACCAGCTTTGCTTTGCCTGGCATCTCCTTTGTATGTCAAGGTCCTTAGATCTACGTCTAAAAATGCTTTCTGCTTAAAAAATGACAGCAGCACTCGGCTGAGATGTCATGAGGTTTCTTTATATTGAACGTGCACCTTTCCAGCACCAAGTCCCACCAGGTGCCGAGCCGCCTGCCCCCTCCTGCTCATGGCAAATACCAAACCCACCGTGAATTCCTGTGCGCTGCGTTTCTGAAATGGCACCAGGCCACTCAGGATTAAAGAAAAGTGGTGCTAATGGATCAAATACAGATTTCAGTTTCTTTCTACGCAGCCACCAGTTGACAGCAAACTTTTGTGAACTTTGCAGTGTTTAATGCAGGTCCTGCAAACACCTCAAACTCTGTTTTGTTCCCCTATGAACCCCCTGCAGCGTCTGCCAAACCCTTTCTCCTTCCTCGCACCCTGGTACCAGTTTTCCTTCTCCACAACCAGCAAGTCCCAACGTCCTTGTTGTTCTTTTTCTTTTCATGTCAGTGGCGGAAAGAGCCCTGATTATGCACTGAGGTCTTAACATGCACAAATGAGCCTTTTTCCTTCGAGCTTTGCTCTGCGTGCATTCTGCTTTTTAAGCACCATAAACCGTAGTTGGTACCAAATCCTTTTTCAGAGCAAGTTTTCCCTTCGGGTTCAAAGATGCGGTGTGTCTCCCCTGCAGAGGATGGAGAGTCTCCAAAGCCAGTCTCCCTCCAACCATCAGGCAGGAGATGCCACAGAAGACGGGTCCCTCTGCCGCTGCTTGGGCAGGGGAGAGCTACCCAGGGGGGATCCCTCCGGGAAAACCTTCCTCGCTCTTACCGGCACAGCGTGGGGGTACGACCGCGTCTCCAGCCTCGCCTCGTCCCTCCCACAGCCTCTGCTCCCAGGCACCTTTGGGCAAACAGCAGACTAACCTCTTGTACCGACAGCAAAGGAGCTAACCATGTCGTAGCTTCTCCTCCCCTTCCAACCTGAACAGACTAACCGCGCCTGAGACATTTTACCCAGTGTTTGCAGTCAAATAATTCATTTAGCACCGTATCAATACACTTATTCATAATTACCTCCTTTAAATAAAGACATTCTTCCAAACCTACTACCCTCTATTTTCTGCGACTCTCAGCAGTCCATTACATTGCTTTCTAAAATAGCAGCTCAGAACTGGAGATCTGCAAACTTAAGGAGAAACCAAGATAATTCTTTAAATATTTGCTGACCTGTGGACTTTTCCAAAAGGAGCAGATAACAGTATGAGCTTTTTATTTGGCAAACTGCCTGAAATAAATGGGGATGTGTGCTACCTGAATTTTCATGAGTAATTAGCATAATTAACCTCCCTGCTCTGCTCCTGTGCCACTTCCACGGCTCCAGAGAATCGACGTGTTGTTTATTAACCATGAGAACACGTCAGATTTTCTGCTCTATAGCTGGCCATGACAAAGTTGCCAGATACCTGCCAGCCTGTGGATGAAACAAAAGACAAGGCAGAGGGAGAAAGCAGGACAAAACGACTGGGAGAGAAAGTGGAATATATCTTCTTCATTACACATCTCCAGCTTCTTGATTTTATAGACTCGTCTGCCTTCAGATGCTTTAAGTTATTCTAGGAAATGTGTCTCCAGATAAAACATGGATTAGTCCCTAAATCTGAAACATTTAAAATGGAAAATCAGTAGAATATGAGTAATTAATAGTAAAAGTGTTTACTCTTCTACCAGATGTTAAATGTAATGTGCTCTACAGCTGATGTTATTTGAACTTTAATCTGCATGGGTTTCGTCCTCAGGACCTGCTAATCCATCCAAGCCAGGTGAAAGCCCACTTTCACAGGGGTTTCCTGGCCTCTAACGTTCATCATAACCACCAGCCATGACCATAATGTGTATTTCCCTCCTGCCACAAAGAAGTGGCTTTTTTCCATGCCAGGGACAGAGAAACTGTTAGTATCACAACTGCAATAAATTCATTTGTTGTTTTTATTTATAGGAAAATATTCCCACCCCTTTCCACAGATATATTTTCATATTAAAATGAACAAAACAGTATAGGGTAAAGCTAAGAATTATTAGCAATTAATTAATTATTTCATGGAAGCACACAATATTTTCTCTTTGAAGGCTCAGAAACAATATCACACAACATTATTTGTTCTGACAGTCTTAGTTTCATTTTCAGAGAGTAACTCCCAGCTTAATCATACTATCTGAAACATTAAAAAGGGGCTGGCTGCTGCATTTGATATTTATTAATTTCTAAAGATTTATGATACAGGAACACTGTCTTCCAGAAATTATGAAGAAGAAATTGCCAGTGCAGAAAAGTAAGGAAACATTTCACTGCACGGTTTTATTTTTATTATTTTGCACTTTTAAGGGAGAGGGCCCTTTGAAAATTTGAGAGTCAGTCATGTTTATTTTATAGGAATAGATAAGTCAGCTGTTTCTTCTGACAGTGAAAGCCAACCCAGATGGCAATTTTTTTCGCCCTGCTTTTTTGCCTCACAACACTGAAACACAAATTAAAGGAATAAAAAGCAACATAAGCTCTGAGACCATGGCAAGGCAAAGGATCATGCCTAGAGAATGAGAAAACATCGGGTCCATGAACATACAGTGTTACTTTCCAAATTTTCAATATCACAGCATGGTATTGAAGGATTTTAGCATCCAGAAATATATAACCGAATTAAAACAGCCATGATACTAATTAAGTGCATTTATTTCACTTTCAGAACAGTTACTTTAGTCTTTATTTTTAATGCTAAAATGAAACAAAGGTTTCTTCACTGACGCAATAAGCTCTGACAAAAAAATGAGGGCTTACAACGGGAGACTGTTACAGTAACGGACACTCAGGATAAAATAATGAGTGTCGGATGGCTGTTATACTCAACATCCACACAAATGCTGTAATTTGATAATGAATACAGCACCATGGCGATGCGGGGCTCATGCCAACTGCAGCATATTTATAGGAAAGAGCGAGACAGGCTTGTGGGCAGCAGATACCGTGGGTGCCCGGGGAGCGGAGAGCAGCCCCGACCCCCTTCGTCTAGGAGAAAACCGGAGAATCGCCAGACCGAACGCAAATATCCGCCCGAGTTTGAGCTTCCAGCCCAGGAGAAGGACCCGGGGTTGCCCGGTGGACCCGCGGGACTTCGTCCCCAGGAGAAAGGCGTGCGGCCGGGCAAGGGAACGCGGGCTCCCACGTGCACGGACCTCCTTGGTAGAAAATTGCTCTGTTTGCCTTTCTGCACTTGCCTCTGTAGTATTTTAGAAGACTAAACCAAAAGGCAGGTGGGATAGGGACGAAGGGCAAACACTATAGGAAAAGCCCCTGGCCCTGTGCTCTGTTGGGCGATTCCCCACGTGGCGCTGGCCGGAGACCCCGTTATCAGCAGCCTGCCGAGGGATGGGAGGCGATGCTCGGCCGTCTCTCCCCGTACCGCAGTCCCCCTTCTGCTGCCAGGTTGGCCACTGGGACAACGCAGTGCAGTGAACCTGCTAACTTCTGCGTTGCCTCCTACCCTCGGGACATCTGATGAAGTCTGCCTGCAGAATCAATGCAGCGGTGAGGTCCTCTCTACCTGCTTAACTGTTAAATACAAAACGCATTAAACATAGCGAGAAAAAAATGTCTACAGGCAAAGGCGTGGGTGCTCCTGCTCCAGAGCAGAGCTGTGATAACTTCACCTCTCCTTTCTCCAGGCAGACCAATGACACCGCCTGCAGCTGCCCAGGCTCTGGGCATTTCTTCATATTCAGGTTTTAGGTTTCACATATTCTTCCTGAATAGGTTTTTTTCACTAACAAGGCTTAATGAAAAAACCATTCTTTCCAAGTGAAAACAGGTTGGATTTTAGGATTTCCTTATAATGATATCTACACATGAGCAGATAGGACACGCAAGGCAGGAGATAATTGTGTGCTGTGTCATGTCCTTTATTGGATCAGTATTGACCTGGGACTCTTCTCTGAGAAGGTAATACCAACCCTGCAACGCAATCCTCTCCAGGTTGGTGTAAGTAAAATAATAGAGTTAATGACAGAAGCAAAGCTACCTAGAGAGGTGTAATTCATCATGGAGTGTTTCATGCCATTATCTTAAAAACATACAGTGTAGTAATCACTTGAAGTAGTGATAACACATAATTGTATGCTTCTCATAAATTATAGGTGAATGGGAGTTTCAGCTAATGAGTGCCAAATAGCAGCTCAGGAACTGTAATGATTACAGAAGATGTGGTGATGAATGCATTTATTATTGGGGTATTACAAATCTTTTCATAGCAGAGACGGCAAGTTTATAAATAAATAACCAGCCACAGAGGTACCTGCACGTCTAACCAAGACAACTAAGTTATTAGCCTGCAGTTTAACCAGCTTCTTATACAAAAACATTTTAAAGCTTGGTGAAAACAAAGCAAAGCAAAACAAAGAAAACAAAGTCCCACCCAAACATCTGCATCCATGGGTATCCACACACTGTTTTGCTGCCACTTGGCAAGAGACGCACTGTTGGTGTATTCTCAACAGAAAAACAAACTTCAGCATCGTTTCTCATGGAAAAGCATCACCACCCCCTTTCCCCCCCCAAAATAATGAAAAGCAATAATGCTCCTTTACAGTATAAATAAGGTGCTGCCCAAAGTAAAGAGCTCTTTCGTGTCACTGGTTAGGGTTAGCCCTTGCAGCCGTGAGGGCTGGTGGCAGAGCCCGGAGCAAATCTGGCAGAGACCGTACAGTGCCGCCGTGACCCTGGACTCCTTGCAAACCCCAGCAAAACCCCATTCAAAATGCAGTTTTGAATCTCTCCTTCCTCTGCAACACTCACCATCAGAAAATGCTTTTATCTGACAACAAAAAATGGTAACATCCCTTTGGGGCTTCTCCCTCCTCTCCAGGACAAGAGGAGCGATGGCAGAGGAGGGCAGGTGGCACCGGCGGTGCTGGGGGGAGCTCTGCGAGCCCCGTTTCTGGGGGCTCACCTCCTCCCACAGCCACGCAGCACAAACCAGTAAACACTGAGGGTGAAGACATGGATGGAGAGAGATCAACCCTGCGCTTGCTGGTGTGAATGAGCTTTTTCAGTGATTGCAGTAGAGGCCAGCTGGGTCCAGCCTCCTGTTCCCCGTGTAGAAGTATTTCATGAGCCCCATCTCAAACATCTCTGCCAGCGCGGCTACTGCTCAGAGCCCCACACACATAACTTGGTTTTATTTTAATTTAGAATCATAGAGTCATTTAGGTTGGAAAAGACCTTCAAGATCATCAAGTCCAACCATCATCCCTGCCCACTAAACCATGTTATGGAGTACCCCGTCTACGCGCTTTCTGAATACCTCCAGGGATGGTGACTCAACCGCTTCCCTGGGCAGCCTGTTCCAATGTCTGACAACCCTCTCGGTAAAGAATTTTTTCCTAATATCTAACCTTAATCTCCCTTGCTGCAACTTGAGGCCATTTCCTCTCGTCCTATCTCCAGCCACCTGACAGAAGGGACCAGCACCCACCTCCCTACAACCCCCCTTCAGGGGGGGTTTCTTTTGCTTTTCTTTGCACGCTAAAGACAGGAGTAATTGTTAGCTTTTCAGAGAAGGAAAATGCATGCAAAAAAAGCAAGCAGAAACCAAGTATAAATCAAACAAAAAGGAGTATGTGACTTGAAAGCACAAAGCGACTGCTCATCGGCCGATCCGCAGCCCAGCGGGGCTCAGGGCTGAGCCGCAGCACGCTCCGCACCCCGTGCCCCCCCGGCCGCCCCCTCTGCCCCTGGACGGTTGTGTCCCGGGGGGGCTGAGCGGCCACGCTCTGACCCCCCGCCAATGCCGCTGAGGGCTCGGCACATTTTGGTGTAGGTGTTGTTCCCCTTTGGTCCTGAGCTGCTAATTCGTACCCTGCCCGGGTCAGCAGATGGGCGCCACAGGTTAGTACTTGTGTGTTTGGAGGAATTTGAGTACTGACTTGCTCTTTTAAATGAAGTAAGTGTGTTAAAACTTACGAAAAAATCCGAATGAAAATATTCTGGCATTCCGTAATGTATTTTGGCATTTTTACAAATAACACATTTCCTTGCAGCAATTCCTCTGCAGCCTGGCAGCGTGCTGTGTGTGACCAGCCACCGTTGCTTTTTTTATCACGATGAAAATAAGCCACAAGGCAGAACAAGAGAAGAATCCTATTTCTCTGAAGTTTCTGACATTACCTTAGACCCAGGTTTAGTTCCTACTCCAAACTCAGAATGATCTATGGCTGAGATCTCTGCTCTTTGTCAGGCAGAACACAGATTACACGGAGTGGTACCACATTTCAGGTCAGTATATAGTGCATTTAGGAAAGTGCAGCTGGCAGACAAGGCCATTTCAACAATTCCATTTTTGTGAAAATATTTGAGAAGTTACCTTCATCTCTCTGCAGAATGAAAATAACATTTAAAAATCTCAAAGGCTTTCATGAAATAGAATTCTCCACCCAAACTAATAACTAAAGAACTAATTTCGTATGACTGCTACCAGGGCTGGTACGTGATTTCATCTGTGCTCATCGCCTAGAACGTTTCGCTTGCTGATATACTACTGTTTGGAATATCAGTAAGAAATTAGAAAACAGGCAAATCTCATTGTGCTGCAGTCCTTCACTATAATGAATCTTTCAGGAGAAATAAGAATGACCTCTTTATTTAAAAGAGGAAGAAAAGGTTACAGATGGAGCTGCGCTGGCTGATGTAAATACACGAACTTGGCACAGAGATGTCTCACGTTGCACTTGCCAGCAATAGCCAGATTTTTGGACGAACCTCACAGCTGCTTGTTCCGTAGTACCACCACTAATACATTATTAATAATATTATTAAACATCTCCCCGGGGGGAGATCTCGGCGTGGTGCAGCCACCCGGGCCACCCCACCAGCGCAGCACCTGAGAGGGGTCACGGGAGCTGACACCGTCCTTCCCGTCCTCACCCTGCTCAGATGGTGCTGGTGTGGCAAGAAAACAAGATGTGCCTTGGGAAAAGAACTCGCAGCTCAGGAAACACTTCTGCTGATGCTGGGCTGGGTTTATCGCTCGAAAGGACTGTAAAACCCACCCAGTCCCCACTGGAGCTTTCCAGGAACAAGATCTGCACATCTCGACTGAAACGCAAAGGGGTTGCTCCACGGTGGCCCTCAGCTGCACTATACGCTGCCAGGTGTATAGTGCACCTTCGCATCTCACGCAATGCGTTCGTGTCTCAAGTATTTTGTAATAGCATCTAATGAAATAATTTTAGATAACCACTCCAAGGCCTCCTGCATTTGATAGATCCCTCTTGGCGGTCCTGGTCTCTCTGCTTATGTGCTAGTACCAATGGAGATGCAAGGAAAAGGCAGATAAAGGACACGCTTCACTACAGTGGCATTCCAAAGAATTTCATGTCTTCATATTTCATTTCATATATTCTGTATTTCCATAATTTGAAGGATATATCCTGGATCCAATCCCTTCCATATTACTCACATTTAAGATTTAAGTAAGTCTCACTGTGCAGGATAATGGAAAAGATTCAGATAAAGTGTTTGCTTTTAGAATGGCAAATTACAACAAAAAGGCTTTGAAATCACTGGAAGATAATAAACCCGACTGAGTTCTTGGTTCATGTGGTGTTTAGTTTTCTAGTTTTTATAGAAGAAAACCATGTATAATCTGAAACAGTATCTTCCTATTATTTAGAGGTGCCAAATGTAAGGACAATTCCGTGTGCTTTAATTGTCTCAGCAAAAGCAGCATTTGCTGTATCTTTGGGTTGAGACCAAGAAAGATATGTTGCCATATGTACGTGCAGGATGCCATACCTGACCAACATGGACAGCAAAGGAAGACTAACAGCAATGTGAAGCTCTCCACTGTCACAAAGAAAGTAAAACAATAAGAACTGGTCTATGGTTGTCTTTAAGACACAAATGGGCTGTTATAGATCTGAGAGGATGCCTTAAAGATATGACACATCTTCAAATGTTGTGCCTAGACTTGTTATTTTTTGTCCCTGAACTGCTAATAGGATGAACATTTTTTTTGCGCACGTTAGAAGCCTATTCTCATTTCTCATGCTGTATTTCCACTTGACTCACTCATTGTGAAAAGAAATTTTACCGGAGGAATTCAGCTTTTTACAGAAGGCAGCCAAGGAAGTCGATTACTTCGCAAAACCGCCATCTCCACTCAACTGGTGCTCTTTATCTTCTCACAGCAGACACTCACATGCTTGCCTCCGTAATCCAGTCTGAAGAACATGGCCCACGACCATTAAGCGTAGTTACTGCGGGATAATCACAGCTATTGATTCTGACATGCTGATTTTTCTGCAAAATCTCCCACTATTTTCCACCATATTGTGGAGCCGGTCCTAGAGCACATCCACTGAACAAGCACGTAGCCAAGTTTTTGTCTGCTCCTAATTGTTGCTGTGGATTCTTATTTATAACCTAAAAAGAATCAGCTACCTCTCATTTGACTAGCTTTGAGGAAAGCAGCACAAAACCCAACTTACCTATGTCTGCATACTCCATAGGCCTGCTCTGTCAGATACGTGTAGCTGGCACATG
The DNA here is from genome assembly GCF_000737465.1 of Haliaeetus leucocephalus. NCBI lineage: Eukaryota > Metazoa > Chordata > Aves > Accipitriformes > Accipitridae > Haliaeetus > Haliaeetus leucocephalus. The sequence goes on along the minus strand of NW_010972583.1, from coordinate 1,002,745 downwards.
CGGTAAATAATTACATTGCGCTGACTGTATTCAAGTCCCGTCTTTGAAATGGTGATGCAATTTATAGCAAACAATTTGTAGCAGATGTGAATGATGATTACTTTTACATATGCAGTTGTTCACCTGGACTGCTCTAAACCAAAACCCCAACAAAGACTAGAGCGGACAGTATCACATCGGCACTGTCTGGAGTTCCTGCACATGGGAAAACCAGATTTACATTACTCTTCTGCTGGAAGGGAAATAACAAAAGATTCAATCTTTCTTCCTGTTTTCCTAGGCTCCAGCTGATTTCAGCAAGGACAGGATTTCACCCCAGATGTACAACAACCTTGCCTACGGGGAGAGTGAAACCCATCACCTGAACACTACACTGCCTGATGCCTACATGCAGTATCGGGTCATTGGACTGGTGCCCGTCTTACAACATAGTCCCAAACCAGTTTAAATAGTGACACTGCAAGTCACGTCACAGAACCATGGAACAGCCCAGGTTGGGAGGAACCTTGAAAGATCGATTGGTCCAACCTTTCATGGGAAAGGGAGCCTAGATTTGAAGTTTCAGTTTTCATTTAATTTCAGAGAAATTATATGTACCCTTTATTGGGTGCAGAAAAATGGCACTTCTCAGCACAAGCTGTTTTCTGAAGAAATAAGTGATAGTGCACACAGAGGAAGGATGAACCACCTATCCAAACGAACATTCACTGACTACCTATATGCAACTATTTTTATAATTACTGGGAAATCCATTTGTGCCATCTGAATCTCTTCAAAAGATGACTTTAGCTTGCATGACTGCTCTAAGGCAAAGTTTCATATAGCCTGACAACATTTGCATAACCTGTGTGTAACAAGGAACTGCTCTTGAGTAGTTTCCTTTAGTACATCACCTATAAACAAGCTTTTTAATAGTAACAACTAGTGGGAATTCCTTTTTTCTTTTCCCTTTATGTTTTCCCTTTGAAAAAAATATCTAGCTGCCTTATTCATGTTCAAAATATGTTGCCTGTTCATTTTACTTGTAAAAGAGGTGGAAAGATAGAATCATATCTTTTGAAAGTTAACTATTCCACATCAGAACAAATAGACGTTTATAAAATGAATCAATGATTAATAACCTCTGCATGCAGTGTATTAAGATGCTGAGTTGAGGTGGTGCAGACCCCCTGGGCCACCTTGCGATGTCAGGACCAGCCAACGTAGTGTTCTTGGTTTGGCTGCAAGTGCAGTGAGCTGGGACAGTCTGGTACCTTCTTGTCCTGCCTACAGTGCAGGGAGTTAGGATGATTCGGCACTCCCTAACCGCACCTGAAACTCCTGCTGCCTGGATCACGGCCCGCCCTGGAAGGTGCCAGCACTACCTGACAAGAATTGTGGCCGGAATGGAAATATACTGACCAAAGTCAATCATCTCGTGATCTTATAGATAGCGATCCTAAGTGAGACTCTTTGAGCTCTCCGGGATCGCAGCAGGCTGTGACCCAGCATCTCCCCCAGAGCTGGGATGCCTCTCAGGGTAGATTTCGCAAGGATTTTAAATAGTAGATTTTGTGAGGATTTTTAAGGGTAGTTTCACAAAGATTGCAAAGAGTAGATTTCATGAGGGTCTCCAAGATCATCTGCTGATAGATGCTGACAAAGAAGAAGGGGTCAAAGATTGTCTGCTGACAAATGCTGATGAAGGAGAACAGTGAGTAATTCACTAAAGTTAGATTTCATGAAGTTTCAAAGATCATTTGGTACCAATTATTTACTACAATTGGCAAAGAGAAAAATCTTGATCATAGATTAACCTCTATATCTGTGTGTGTGTGTGTGTGATTTGATTTAGGAAACTCTGTAGTGTTGATTATAGCAAACTCTATTAAATCACTCTGATAATTGGCTGATGATTAAGTATTGTGAAAAATCATATAACCTAATCTTGTGATTTACTGTAATACTGTTAATAAATCTTAAATTGCTGCTACCTCAAATTCATGTAGGATCCATAATCACTCATTCCCCAACAAACTGGCTGAGTAATTCAGCAGCAGATTTTCCTTACCCTTGTATTAATTCCATTAGACATAAACCATTGACCAAGCCTGGGACTAAGATTGGATCTAGCCGCACCTAAGCTCCATCAGGAATTTAGAAAGCAAGGGGGTCCATTCTGAACCTCGTGACCCAACGGGAGGGTCTCCCTTACCCTTTTGGATCTCTGGTCCCTGAATCATTCTAACTTGATTCTAATTCCATTTTCCTTTCTATGTTTCTCCCATATAACAAGTAATAGAGTGAACCTTGCCACTGAACTTTGTTAAGTCGCACTTTTACAAAGTCACATTAAAATCACCTTTTGCTAATATTTTTGATGGTGCTTCTTTAAGAGATCTAAGTCACTCTACTGTGACATGAGTGTATTAACAGGTGAGGTAATCACACTGGAAAACTTACAGTGCCCATCAAAATTCATATTTAGACAGAATAGCTGCAAACTTTTCTCCGTATGTTTTTAGATTAAATGGTATCTTATTATGCAGTTTTGACAAGTAAAATAATTCTTGGCCAGAGAATGGATGAGTGAATACACATTTGTCTTATAAACAATAGCTGAAGGAATAGTATTAAAAGTATTTACAATCATATTGGGCATATATTCCACCCATGCAAGTTTAGCCTATTTCCCGTGAAGGGCATTTGGGACCCATGAAGAAGATGCTGAACATCCCGGAGAGATGAGGAGGGCTGAGCAGCCGGGGTCAGCTTGGTCCTGCTGGGGGGGCAGCCCTCTGCCCCCCCTTTCCCTCGTGTAGAGCAGGGAGAGCTGGTTCCTCGCAGGTGATGTGAGCATTTGCATTCACCAACATTGGGAGGTGCTTGGATTGCACAGAAAAAATCCACAAGAAATAATTAGATTGGTTAGCTGAATAATTGCTCCTCTTGTTTCCCACCCTTCTGCACGCCAGTCAATATGGTGTTGTGCAAAACAATATAAAATGATCTGCTATACAGTCACTGTGTGACTATCCAGTTTATAAAACTGTATCATTATGTATACGTATGTATATATAAATTCATAACTCATTCGGTAACTTTGTGACTCTATGTTCTGTATATCCATCACTGTGTAATCAGTATCTAGGAACACGTATGATTCATACGCCTTTTCAGAAAGGTGTTTAAATTAAGGCTAAAATCAATTACGGCCAAAGCACAAACATTAAAGGGTAATATATTGTGAATGATGGAAAGGCAGCTGCTGAACAACGACACTTGACGAGCTGATGAGTTGGGGATGAACGAGCTGCCCGCCAGGCCATGCCGCGCAGCACCAGCACCAGCACAACCCACCGTTCTCCCCTCCTGCTCCGAGCAGAGATTAACGCTGTGCTTCATCCGAAACCCAGCCCTGGGTAGCTTAGCAGCACGCTGCGTGGACTCGGGTTTTACAGTCTGCAAGGGAGCAGCCAGCAAAATCAGGTCAGGGTGGAAGGGAAGGCAAGGCAGTTTGTAATCAGGATTTCATGCCTGCAAAGCCTGCTATCCTCTAAACCACCCTAACCTGGTCTGTTCATGGTGGGTTTGAACAACTCGGATGAGAAAAGGGAATACTGTTCTGAAAAGAACTATACAGTAACATTATCTTGCTTAATAATTCATCCCCCACATACAAACACATCTATTTATAAGTGTTTATTTAAATTAACGGCAAAAATATGTTTCCTTCTCCAATTCCCTGAGCCAGGCAAGAGTCAGTCAGCAAGCACAGCTCTGCTACACCCTGAGCGTGAACAGAAGTGTTTGCTGAATGCCAGTGGGTTATAGACCTGCAGAGCATAAAAAACAGCTCTTTTTTTTTTTTTTAATTATTAAATGCAACTGGAAAGAATTCAGCTTGACTCTCAGAGGTAAGCTGAATTTAGAGTCCTAGGAAAGAGAAGAAATGAAACAAACAAATCCCAAACCTGACCATGTTTTGGGCAGAAATAATTGAAACTACAGGTGGAACCTAACCATGACATTTGCAAAGAGTGATTTCATTAAAAACAACTACACTTCCTATGATTGCTAATCCACCTTTCCTACTCTCTCCCAGACAAATACTTTAAATGCTGCTTGCCAGAGAGCTTAGAGAGGTTTCAGCTGCTCACTCACTTTGAGCCATTTTTAGATTTCTGGGTTTCCTTTTTTCTGTTGGTTTCATCAATGCAGTAGCCGCACACAGAGAACACACAACTACTCAGACACAGAGCCATTGAGGAATGGTTGTCCTCAGGTACATATGGACGTGGGAGAAGCACCAACATCAGTCCCACATCACAACTCGTCCTCCAGGAGACTCGCATCAGCTAATGTTTTTGCTTCGACAAGTACTGAATAGGAACAAAGGCTTCACCCTATTATAAGCAATGTATTATAAACAAACATATTTTTATATAAGGACTAGGGTCAAAGACCTTACTCTAGCAATGGCATTAAAAAAGCAAGGAAAAAAGACTGATCCCCATAGGCAATAACACATCTACCTATGCGCTCTTAGTGCTATCAGTGCTGTTGCTGAGTGCACTAGAAATCAATAGATGTTTTTAAGCAACTATTCCAAGAACAGGTGGAATACAGTCAGTCTAGGAGGTGAGCTGGGATGGTTGGAAAACATTTGCTCTACATCTTTTCAGTATTTAAAAAACCCCAAACATTTAAGCTGCACCATAAATAGCATGAATCAGAATGAGGTTATTAATCTTTGAGAGCCACATACAACTGAGATTAATCAGCTTGTCTCTCATAAGCAATATCTGCAACTCCAGAATAAGAAACATTTCCATAAAGAACACACAGAGGCATCAACCTCTTTTCCATATCTTAAAGTCACATCTTCATCACAAAACTTTAAAATACAGTTTCTTTTTTAGGACAACTAGGCAAACATCAATAATTTAGCCTGATTTATAACATAGGAGAGCTAATTAACTGAAATTTACTGGCTTATTAAGAAAGAGCATGTGAACAGAAAAGTGAGCGGGGAGAGGTCTACGTTGCTGCCCCAGCGCTGCAGGGCGTTGGGGCACCCGAGGGAGCTTTATACTGGGATGGTGGCTGTGCCGGGCACGGCACTGCACAAACCCCTGGGGAAAATCATCCTTTTTCTGAAACAGGGTAAAATTGCCCGTGCCAAGCTCCAAGTTCCCCCAGCTAACCTGCCACCGCTGTCTAAGCTGGCGACTTAAAAGCTGCCATAGTAATCTTCAAACTTGTATGGGACTGAAGCTACAGGTGGTCATCCCCTGAGTACTGCACATTTTTTTGCCTAAAAGGATAAGAAAACATCAAGAAAATGGACCAAACCCACTTGTTACTACCACATACAAAATTCATTTTCATTTAGCTATATACAATTTCAGGATGGTGCTCTGCCAGACAATTGGTGTTTTTCAGAGGTCAAAATCTTTATCATTTTCACTGTGATGATATAGAGGTACCTGCAATAAGGCTGGGTTTTTTCATTTATTAAATAAAGTAATAAATATCGTATAAAATCTGATCAAGCAAAAGAGACTGCCATCCTGCAGATTTCAGAGCTGGCTTGACGTCTCTGGGCAAAAACGTAGGTCAGTCCCATTTCCCCAAAGCCCCTGGTTCAGTTACAGGGAGGAGTTGAAGGAAAAACCACGAGGAAGAGGAAGAGACCCAAACCACAAAATGCAGAGCGGCAGAACCGCGTTTCAGGAAAACCATGCTATTATTTTGACAGGATAGTCAAACGTCAGGAGCGGCCGTGTTCCAGCGTTTGAGCTGGACACGCATGCAGAAGGAGGGAAGGCTGGCGGCCGTCCTGCCCAGCTGGCAGGAGGCACGGGAGGCTCGGTCCAGCCCAGGGACCGCGCGGGAGAGGATTAAACCTCACTTCACATCCTCCTGCTTTAACTACCCAAGTGACAACTGCTCCAAATCACCGCACATGTTGGATGAGAGGGAAGTGTGAGTGTTGATGGGACGCTGACACATGCTGACAATAAATTTGCACATATTGTGGGAATAAAATCGATGGGCCTGATTATGAAGATTTACATTACCAATTTAAAGGGATGGCATCACTTGCAAAAAGATTGGAGAATTGGATCCTCGTATTTTTTAACAGTAAGCATGTTTGGCCTTTGTTGTTTTTGTTAGTAGAAGATAGAGAATTTACATACATAATTGCACATAAATTACATATTTGCAGACCACTGTAAAAAATAATGACCTAGCTTTTAACTGTTACACGTACTCAACTCACATTAACTCCGGTGAAAGCCCTGTGTTTATATGCATGGAAGAATTTGACTTAATTATTTCCAGTATTTTTAATACAAATTCTGTTTGTGCATATAGAAGTGTGTTTATGGCTATCCGTGTACTGGAGGATAATAGAGGGCTGACTTCGTGCACCGCCACAGATGCCTGATTGCATATTTGTCTATAATGGGCATTTCAGTGAAATGACCCAATAATTTTGCTGCCCAGACTTATTGCAATATCGCATGTTAATTGCTAGAGTGAGCTGAAAATAGATCTTAAAATAGGATGTAGGTGGTTAGCCCCAGGGGAAAAGAGGAATGAAAGATTTAGTCTGTGATGCTGGCTATGTTCAAAAAAAAAGAAGCAGCAGATAAGCTAGAGACACAAGTTAGGAGCAGATGGGGAGAAGAGAAGCTGTAGTTATATGGGGAGCTACATTTCCACATCCACCTGATAAGTGCCGGCCGCTGTCTAAAAGGCTGAGCAGTATCAGCCCATGTACACGCACCTGCGAATAGCTGCCACAGAAGTTTGGGGAAACCCTAGCATGGTTGCAGAGGTGGCTAATGCAAAAAAATAACAGAAACATATTGCTCTGCAGAGAGAGTATCAGGAGGAGCAGAGATTGAAATTGCTACAGCTGGAGAATACTTTATCCTACAATTACCAGTCACTGCGCCTGCCTGACCACGGTGCCAGCAGGACTGACAACGGGCTCTGGGATGCCCTTTTGCACAGACATCACTGTGCAGTGGCCAAACGCCTCGCCAGCAGGGCGGGCAGGGAGGCAGCTGCAAACACCGAAAGTATTTGTAATAGTAATATTTATAACAGGGGTATTTTTGACCAAAAAGTGTTCTTTCTCACGGAGAGCAGCAAATTAAAAAATCCAGCCCTTCTATAACCTATTCATAGCACTTGTCTATCTGCTCTCCTGTCCCAGTTGACACCAGTTCCATTATTGCTCCTACTGGTATCTGCACTGGGGCTGCTCCTCAGGACCCTGCTCTGCTGCAGGAGCCGCTGAACTGGCGCGACAAAGACCCTGCCGCACTGGCACGAAAATCAGCTGAAGAGCTTAGAGTCCAAGTATTTCTTCACTAATATTCCCTACATTTTCTGAAGTAGCCTTGTCTTAATTGTGTTCATATTTGTTGTCCAGAAATTTAATTTCTTATAGTTCTTTAGTCATGTGTCAACATATCTAAAATTCCTGTAATATTTATTCTCCTTCTCTGAATAACCTTGTCAATCTTAATTATGGCTTAGGGTAGGCAAACAAAATTGAATGCGTCACTCCAGATGAGAGGTACCATTGTTCAATATGCTGCTGTAATATATTCCATACTTTTAATGCACCAAAGCATTTTAACTGCTGTTGCACACTGTGCAGACAGTCATTTGAGCTCTCAACCACATTTATTTATTTAGATTTCAACCTATAAAACATAAAATAATACATTTCCACACTCTAGGTGCCCTTGACAAATAATTAAAAATGCAATTCCACAAATTCTCAAATAGCGCCAGCACATCAAAAAGTTTTCTCTGCATGAAACCATACAAATGTCAAACTTTTTTACCTGAACTGTCACAAAATTTTATTTCCTCCTGGCACCCATTTCCACTAACATAGTAGTATTTACCTGCCTTTCTCACAAATTTAAAGTCCTTTCAAGCCAAAGGGAGTGATGGATTCTCCATTTCCAGGAGTTTTCTGCAAAGAACTCTGCCGGTTCACAATTTAAACTGTTTTTGCAAGCAAGTCTCATTTAGCTCCCTTAGCCATGCCAGCCCATCAGACGTGGCAGCTCCTTGGCTGAGACCCACTCGACTTCTCACACCCGCTAACCGAAATTGCTCCAAAAAGGGAAGAGACGCTGCCTTTCCCAGCACTCAAAACTTACAGGATGGACCATGGGGAGAAGGCAAAGGGTGGCTGCAGAGGGATCTAAGGGCACTTCCACAGTTAAAAAGGAGGTGGTGAAAACTGGCAAGGAGCAAAGGGTGCGCTCGTGGCCCCGTCCCCTCCTCACCGCAGAGCCAGCTGAAGCAGAAGCAGCCCTCGTGCTACGCGGCGTAAGGCAAGAGAAGAGCGGGCAACCTCAAGTGAGAGGAGAAAACGGAATCTTGCCTATATGAGCAATCTCCTTTTGTTGCAGGCATCTGCCTGAAGCAGCCGACGGACGGCATGTTTTAAATAGAGAGCTCCTATTTGGCAGAGTCGCCCAAGTCCCAGAGCCAGAGACTAAGTCGGGCTGGAGGGGACTGGAGCTCCCCAGAGCACCCTCCTGCGCGCAGCAGGGGTGACTTCGACACTGGGCCAACTCGCTCTGGCCCTTGCAAACCTTCTTTTTGTAAAGTTAGATGCCCATCCAATACCCAACAAGGCTGTAGTGACATATGCCCACAGCCTACTTGAAAGTATTGCTCCGCATTTGACAGCCAGTACTGGATCTCTGTATTTTTACTACCAGACTTCTTGCAAGCGCATTATTGTCTGAAATAGGAGAGATGATGATAATTTGAAAGTCCTTCCATTCTCATGTTATGTTACTGGATTCCTATGTGATATATAAGGAAGATATCAGAAGATATCATGCCTAGTGGCCAAAGGGTCGTGTTAGTGGACACAGAGACATGACTCTTCCATCATCCCTCTTCTCTCTCAAGACTCAAAGATCAACAGAGGAAAACAACCAAACAAACCAAAACCTCCTAAATTCCTTTTGCTGTAGATGATCACGCTATGTCTCACACCTAACCTGTACTTCTTACTGCAACAGGAACTGTAAGTCCATGATGATTTCAAAGTGACTCTATTCCTAGCAAGTACTTAGGACTATAAAAATCCAAGCAATCCTTCAACAACAACATTGAGTGACCAATGAATGGAAATCACTAGAATAATGCATTACAGTTTTTAGACAGAAGCTAGCTCCATTGTATACAGCATGGTCATTTATCAGAAAAAAAGAATAAAGCACAGAGAACAGAACAGAATAGAATAGAACAGAACGGAACAGAGTAGAATAGTTCAGCTCCAAATAGAAAGGAGAAAATATGAACAAATCAGAGAAGCTGTCTACAAACATATGGTAGTATTTTTATAGCACTTAACTATTATCTACATTTTGCTGTTTTTTCTTTAATTTAAGCTCATTTAGAATTCATAATTATTCAAATTATGTGCTCCAGAAGTACCACATGAGTCCACCAAGAATCCTCATCTTAATCCTGATCTATTGGTCCTTCATACATCCAGTTAAACAAAAATCTGTGTACTATTTGGAGGCACATCTCATTCATTCCTGTAGCACCCTGGCATTTACTGGTGGAGCTGGTAGTTCCCGCAGCACTTCCGAGCTTGCCAGGCTCTACTGTCACCACTTACTTTTGGAAGTCTAGCTAAGGACGTAAAAAAATCTTCCTTTTAAGTACCAAACACAGAGCTCCTTGACAGTAATATGCCAGCTACCAAGTGTATACCTTAGACAGAGAGGAATTAATCAGACTTTAGACATTCAAGTTGCTTCAGGATTTAAAAATCCCAGTTGTGGAGGCTTCATAGAGAATAGGGTAGCACATAACTGGTGAATATTTAAGATTTTTTGAAGTGCTTAGAATTTGCAGCAAATATTTTACAGTTGCAAACAAATTTTATAGAGTTAATCAAGGGAATAGGTGAAGTATCTAAGAGAGGCTCCTGCATTAACAAGATCCAACCACAAGGTGACAGCGTGTCTAGACAGGTAAAACGCTAAAAAAGTTCCTATTACTTTAAAGACTTGATTCCTAAGGCAACGGTTCTACATAAATCATATTTTCATAATGTAGACTGGAAAGTGTGGCTAGAGCACTTTCATCTAATTTTCATAAGGCATCTCGAATGAGCAAGTACCTATCCCTGAATATAGATATTTCAGAAAAATTAAGAAAAAAATGATGTCTTAGTTCAAGCTTCCCTAAGGCAGCTTCAAGTGGAGAAATATGGACTTATTTAGCACATTATGAAGGCTGAATTTTATATATACTGTGATACTAGTAATTATTAAGGATTTGCTCAGAGGCCAGGCTCTCACTCCCCTTTTAAATTCTAGGATATGAATGGGAAAAAAAAGCATGTTTCATCAACAATTAACCTTTTCCCATATGGATGAAAAATAAATGAATCACTTCCCATGTAAATTCTTAGCTCCTTTTGTAAAGCTTTTTGTTAAAATAAATTGGGAAAATCAACATCACTGTAGTTAGTAATCCAGTTTTCACTAACTACTACTAATGGCACTCTGCTCTCATCCACTGCTGACGTCCTCATGAGCTAAAAATCTTGTAAAGCAGTCTCACAGAATCACCGACCAGCTGAGGTTGGCAGGGACCTCTGGAGCTCACCTGGCCCAGCCCCCTGGAGCAGGGGGCCCAGGACCGTGCCCGGTCGGGTTCTGGATATCTCCAAGGATGGAGCCTCCACCAGCTCCCCGGTGCTCCGTTGCCCTCACAGTGAAAAAGTGTTTCCTGATGTTCAGAGGCACCCTCCTGTGTTTCATTAGAATTGACTTCCTAAGTTTTATTAAATGATACTTAGAAATGAAGCCTAAACTAATTTCCTCACTAAATAACAAAAGAGCTACTTGAGAAAACAGAAAATTAGATAATTATTAATAATACAGAAGGGGAAGAAAGACTTTGTTGTTGTTGTTTTGACCAAACTTAAGCTTAAAGACCAAAACCCATATTCTACTGAAAACATCAACACATTTTGCAAGGAACAGAAATGATGGATAAAGTTTTCAAATTCCAAAGGAAAGGAAGTTAGTATAATTACATCTGTGGACAGCAAGCTAGTGCTTAGGAAAACAGAAATTCACGAGATACAATTGACTACAATTTGCCATATAAAACCAGGATGAAGAAGTTTCCAAAGGCTATTAAGAGCTAAGAGGTTCACGAGGCTGTGAAATTCATGAGGAATTTGCATTAGTATCAATTCCCAGATTTGTTTACTACTGGCTTTTTTCCTCTGGCATGTAAAAAGAACATTTTTGAAAACAGACTCCTGAAGTTAGAAAATTACTTAAGAAATGCTGCTTAGAGGCAAACACGCCCTCCCCCCAGATTAATTTTTAAGCTATTTAATAATTCAAAATTATGTGAAATCATCTCAGCCTCAATATTACATTTCATTAAGGTACTTAATTACACGTAGTTTGGTTTAGAGACTATTCAGCTGCATGGGGCCAAGCAAATGCTTAAACTCCTGTCTGAACTGGATAATAACACTTGCAAAAATGATTTGTCTCTTCTCTGCCACATTGCAAAGGCAGCTTGTGTGCAACCAGAAAAATCTAGTTTATTTCTTGTGAACTGAACGCCAACCAATTCAGTTTCTCCATCATCCCCAGAGTACTCCAAAGTGCAAAGAGGGAACTTCATGGCTATCAAAGGCAGCAGCTGGAGAAAGGGCTTGAGGAACAGACCAGCACCTCCCAGTCATTGTCTTGTTCTGTTTGGCAAAAAATCACTTTGCATTATTTTAGCCAGTGGTTTCCAAGCTGTTAGTATTATCCTGTTCATAATAGTAATAATTTGTTGGACTACTGATAGTCCAAGGTCCAGATGTGCTCAGTAAGAGCCAATACTCCTGCTTTCAAAACAGTAAAAGTGAAAATTTTTACTCTCTGAAGGAAAGAAGTAGCTACTACCAGCTTTACCTATGAGCTAATGAATTTACTAATATTTTCTCCTGTGTGATTTACCAGACAGTTAACATCCACAATTTCAAGAGAATATATACTGAGGAAGTTTGAACTGAAGGTGACGTATACCAGTGCTCCCGCATTACCCAAAAATGATGCTTGCAGAATTTTTTTTTTTCATAATCAACATGTCTTTTGCAAGCAAGACAAGAAATCGCGTCATACTACTGCAGTGCTTTCAGACCAAACTCTCATAAATGTAGGTTTGCTCACTCTTTTCCTGATTTCTTAAAATCCTATCAGTTTTTGAGGCTGACAGGACTGGCTTTACAACACAGCAGATGTTCTGCTCTGCCTAGTGCAATATTGATTTTTACAACAAGCTCTGTAAATATCAATATTTTTGTACTTCAAGCAGACGAAAAGCAGCATAGTGAAATGTACCCTGCCAACCAAACATGCCGGGTCAGTCTGGAGAGAGCCAAGACAAGTTTAATGAGAAAGTAAAACAGACAGGAAGAAAAAGAGCTTGGAAATAGAAAATAAGCCGTGGAGGATGAGATGAGAGCTCAAGTGAAATAGAGGAAAGGTAGGCAGAGAAACTGCAAACACACTCTGGGGGCATGCCAAGCCTGAAAGAGAAATAAGTAAGATTGGGAAAAGGGAGAAGACAGCCATAGGGACAGCAGGGAGAGCCACCAGGACTGGAAAAGTAGGCTGTTAGTCTTCTCATTTTCTGATTATTTTAGCTAAATCCTACTTGCCTGTCTATGACAAAGTGCATATGCTGGTCTCATTAAGTAATGTTTTGGATTGAAAAATCCTACACAATTGAAGAAATTGAAGTTGTGTGTTATTTATTTCGTGGCTGCCCTTTATTGCAATGGACTTCCCAAACCCAGCCCAGATGTGGGCTTGCATGGAAGTTAACTGGCCAATGTCTCGCTGTAAAGACAGAACATTTAACAGGACGGTTCAGGACAGGGCTGACCCTGTCCTGCAGTGGCAGGGGCTGCCCAAGTACTTTCCAGGGAAGTTTGAGAGGTGCCAGGACCTCCTGAACCCTTCACAGCCAGGAAGGTGCTGCACCGTGCCCAGGACTCACCAGCCTCGAAATGTGCCCCTACAGACCAGAGATTTGTCATACCCTGCGTGGATGGCTTCTCTCTGCAGTTAGAGATCATGAAATTAAAGAGGGGACAGAAACAGTCCCGCTGGCACAGTTAGTGAGAGGAAACCAAGGGGAGGAGGCAAACTGTAAGATCTGTGAATATTTTTAGTATTTTCTCTCATGTTACTACTTAGCTGTACTTTCAATACTTCTTTTACATAATGGTTATAACAGAAAGCTGTAGACAAAACTACATTTTATTATTATTTTCTGATGCCAAACATTATCAAAATTAGCAAATATTGTATAGCTGAATGGAGGGAGGTATGACGCCCAATATACTCCCTGAGTGCTTTTAATTTGGTTTATGTTTTTAGGTAAGTTGCTCATTAAAATTCTCATGAACGTAATCTAGATGGAAAAAGCTGTGGAATGCCAAATTCTGAAGATTTCCTGTAATTTTTTATTAAGCCACAGAATTAAACAGATCTTCTCTGAGGGACTGCTCTTTCTATAGAGAAACCAAGTCAAAGAACATCACAAAAACTACCTGTAGCCAGCCCTACTGTCTAAGACTCAGATTTTACAGCTGGTAGGAAGTAAACTGCCCGAAAAGGGAATTCTCCTGTTTTCGAAGTCCCACAAGTTGCTGAACTCCAACCCATGGAGAGAGAAGCATTTGGTCCTCCTCAAAAGCAGCCCCTCTGCAAGGCTGAGCACCAGCCCAAAGCCACCTCTCCCCACCCCAAACCCATCAAAACCATCAAAGAATTTGTCTAGAGAGGCAGCTCAGGCATGTCACCAGTATGAATTTCATCGTCCTCATGAAGATGCTGAAACAGAAATCTTGAACAAAGCCCACCAGCCTCTGGAGGAACGGCAGGTGCACAGGCTCTTAATGGTGCTTTTTTGCCCATCTCTGATTTTTTTTCTTGAACCATAGTGCAGGTGAGCCCCGCTGTGAGAGCAGGAGCTCCTCAACCTGCTGTTTGAGATACTCAGTCTATTGAGTTCTCCCACAAAAATATCTGGACTGCATTATTAAGGGTCAAAGTTATGTTTCCAAAAATGAGGAAAATGACAGGATTAAGTTGCTTTTTTCCTCACAGCCTTAAATTGGCCTCCTGTTACCTGGACTATGAAATAGATTTTATTTAAATGAAGAACTAATATTTCTCCAGTTAAGCTCAAAATTATTCTTCATGTATTCTTGGCACAATAGTCCATGTCAAACTGCTCCAGGACCACTCTTCCCAGCATGCCCTCATCCAAATACTGACTCTGTATCTTTCTTAATTTTCTTTTAGAATATTTTTTAATGTGCCATAGATGATGTGACTTAAGAGCTCTTAAATAAAAATACAAGTCTTCCAATGCAAATTGATAAAAACTTTTTTTTTTTAAGAAGAAAACATACTTCAACCAGGTGTGCGATTACTATATCTGCCATTAATTATGTCACTTATTGCTTTAAACTTTTTACCACTTACCTCACACATATTTGAAATAAAATATTCAAACACATTCAGTGTCTATAAAAGGGTAAATTCAGCTGTGAAACAGAACAGATTTCCATTTTCCTAATGCTTTTTGGCACTTGCTGCTGTCCAGTTACATTAGTCTGTAAAAATGTTTCTAGCTTTATCAGGCACTAAGTATGTGCCAAACCAAATGTGAATTTATAATTCTGAGTAAATAAGTCCAACACATCAAGTCCCTCAAGAACTAAGGATATGTAATAGGAATAGTTTATACATTTTAAATGCCTATAATCATAACATTGTAGCCAAGAATGTGATATATGTTCCATCAGGAAAAAATTAGCTTTTTAGGTAAATTCTCGACAAGACATAACCTTAATAGCTTGCATTTTTTCCTGTGCTACATACGATTTTGACAGAGAAAAATAGAGGACATTTCAGACACATTATGCATTTTGACATTAAGTAACTAGCAATTAGCTAAAGTACATAATTGCATCTTAATGCAGCAAAGGAAAAAATAACAAAAAAGACTGGGGAAAAGTGTTGAAATACTGGGGGTTTGATGATAGTGAAAACAAAAACCAAACCAAAACAAAATCGGGGGGCAGGGGGAGAAGGAAAAAAACCCAGAGACACAGAAATCACTCATACCAGCCTAAAAACGAAGGTAGGTAAGATTGCCAAAGCTTCCATTCCTCATTCAGCCAAAATTCCCGTGACATACTTACAGATGGGCTCACTAAACATACGTACACACAGCTCCAACACCATCAGCACCATACAGAAAACTACTAAGCTAAGAAAAAAAACATTACTTCTAGCTGCTCTTCTTGTACACAGCTTGTTCTGAGAATTTTTCCTACATGCTATGTTATCACAGGTTTCCACAGTGAGGATAAAATAGCTGGTTTGAAGAAAAAGAGAGCCACATAATGCAAGTCAGTTTTGGAAAATGCGGTGCACTGAAAGCCTGGGGCCCAGAGCTACGTTAGGTTCATGAAAACAAATTAGCGTAAATAGCAGCAGTGCAGGTTCCATGACTTCCAGTTAAGACTACAAATTCAGGTGAAATGTAGCCAGCCAGTGCAGGGAGTAAAGTTCTGCAGCTGCTTACAAACAAGAGAAAAAATGCAAATTGGACCTGTTTTAGAAAAGGATTCTCCAGTAGCTCTGGCAGCAGAGTATTAGCTTCAGTTATACAAAATGTGTTTGTTGCCACATCTGGTCTTCTCAGCAATGGACAGACCACCCATCACTGACAAAAAACAAATAACACCTCAGCTGGCTGATACACTCGTCCCCAGGGATGATGGTAAGAATAAATATGGAAATATCTATTTAAGATTAGTCTCTAATTATGGAACTGCATCTAGCTGCAGTTGGCAGAAGTATGTTTTTCAAGTTCAAGTAATCAAGAGACTGGACGCTTTTGTTTGACATCTGGACTTGCTCAAAGTCATCAATAACCTTGTCACTTTGAAAGACAGTCTTCTGCAATCTGCTCTGCTCCTTCGCTCGCAGGCTGCTCGTACTTATCTTATCTTTTAGCATGTGCAGAGACACGAGATCATTGTACCGACCCTTCAGCAACGAATGCCAATTCACTTCTGGTCAGAGAGTCTTTATAAATCCAAAAGCTCTCTTGTAAGGGTATCGAGGATCTAAGAGAGCTCACAGACCAGCTTTACACTTCACAGCTTTCCCACAAAGATGCGGTTGTTCGGAGTGCATCCTTGGGAAGGGCGTCCTGCAAGGTCCACTGGTGCTGGCATTTGGCATGGTGAGGCTTCTGCACAGAAGAAATCTCCTATTTAATTGCTCTCTCTGACTCTTCTCCCTTGAATCCTTCGAGGAGTCATCTTTAATGAGGGTGAGGGGGATCTTGTAGAGGTGGGTTTAGTAGAATTGCTTCAACTCCAAATTTGGGATAGCAATTATGATAAGCCTTTCTTAAGTACACTAAAAGCAGACAGATAAAACAATGGAAGGCGTGTCACACATCTTGCAAAACAGCAGATTTTAAAAGGAAGACAAAGAGGGTAAAGACGTGCAATTTTCTACCAATAAGTTCTATGGCTCTATCACAAATCCCCTTCAGGTGATCTGGATCAACTCGGCAAACACCAATCTTGGCTCAGCAGGTGCTGATGAGAATTCAGACTCCGCAGAGAAGAACGGGACGAGAAATAATACAAGAGCTGAAGGAAATACTGGTGTGCACAGTACATCTGTGAAGGCTACTGCTAGCCAGCCCCGCACAAGGCGCCAGGCAGACGGCGAGCCCGTAGCCAGCGGGAGCGATGGTGTTCATGGGGAAGGAGAGGGAGGAAAAGCGCTGAGGTTACAGAAACACCCACAGCCATTTTGGGGGTCTTCAAACAGAAATGCTGCTCAGTGGGTGAGCGAGCAGGTGACGCTCCACGAACAGCACTTCTCAGAGCATGGAGAAAGATCAGCAGAGGGATAACGAAGATAAAACAGGGACATGTCAGACAGGATTTCATGGAAAGCAGGAGTCCAGTGGGGCTGCCTCTCCTCCTCCAGATGTTAACTATTAGACAGTGATGTGGTACTCGAAAAGGGACGTTTTCATGGATGCTACAGCTTCTCTCTCACAATCGACACCTACGCCACAGCACACCAGTTCTGCTCACCAGCTGACCACAGATAGACAAAGGGAATACAGGAAGGGGAAGCAGAAAAATTAAAAAGAAAAAAACCCCCAAACCACGGAAACAAAAAGATTAAAGGCACTGGAATAGTTTCCATTACGAAGAATAGTGGAGGCAGCTCAAGGTCACGTTTACAGTAAAGGGAGCAGTACAGGCACGGTGAGCATGCACGAGCACCACTTCTCGCCATGCTATTGTTGTTATCAATAATCTAAACCACAGCATTTTCCATAGAGGTTGGCAGCTTGCAGAGGACGTGTCACCACGTCTACTTTTTGGAGAGGGAAGCTGAGACAGTTGCTGAGCAGGGCAACAGCTAAGCTGAGGAGGTGTCTGTCCACCCAGGTCACTGCCACGGGCAACACCACGAACTTCAGAACGGGCTTCACAAAAGCAGTTCAGAACTGTTTGCTTGAAAGTTTCAAAACCCTAAGCGTGCTCTGGGATATTTCAACCCATTATTTTCTTAAAATGCTTCATGTGAAAATAAAAATTGTAATAAAATATTGTTCGGTACACTGCAGAATTTAGTAAGGACTATTAGGGTTTAGTGGATGGTACGGGTTTACCGAGAAAGGTGACACATACTAATACAACTTCATTTTATGGCTTCTCCTGTCCTCTCACCACTAGCAGAACAGAGGCACAATGATTTGCCCACAGCCGAGGTTACACAAGAAATCAGGAGTTGTAGTGTGAACACAAACCAGCCACTCCTTCCACAGCGGTTCATTTCAATATCCACATCTCGAATCTTATGGTCTGTCTTCAAATCTCAATAGGCAAAAGCACTAATTGGGGGGGGGGGGGGGGTGGTGGGGGACGCTTCCCGAGGCGACGGGGGGGATG